>NC_084981.1:1360000-1660000 GCF_963691925.1 Scomber scombrus
GTGGATGTGAGACGCGCTTGGTTGATGTACAGTGTGGTAGACCAATAAGGGTCAAATATGTTGACTGATGCACTGAAGAATCTTCAGTTCAATTGCATTTTATTTATATGCCCAATCACAGCAGAAGTTAGGGCACTTTTGTACTCTTTAATTTACAGAGACCCAACATTCCTCCATGAGCAGCACTTGGTGACAGCAAAAAGAAAAAAAATAGCCCACTTCTTGTGCCACAGAAGAATTTTAGAGTCAAACTTATGTGAATGTCATTGTTATTGTCCCAGTGATATGTAAATACACTGCAAAAGCTATAAAGTTATTGCAGCTGATCAAAAAAGGATGTGGAATCCAGACCTTAACCCTAGGTGAACTATGCACTGCATGTATTTAACAAGAGGAAATAACATTTATTTCCAGGTCTTAATGTTTTGGAAGATCATCTTAATTCCTTAAAACTAGCTTTACATCTCATATAATCCCTCCTGTACTGTGCATGCAGAAGGAAGGCAGCCGGAGAGTTACCCTCTATGTGTGCTCCCTCTGCGCTGAGATGATGGCAGTGTCTGGCAATAACTGCACTGTGGCCACAACTGCCTTAAATACTCTGTACATGGCTTTTTAACAAAGTGACACACCCTTTGGCAGGCTTTATTTTAAATGCATGCTGAGACCCACAGAACTTAAACTTCAAGTGCAGATTAGAGCTGGGCTGCTTGATTCATTTAATCATTTTGTCAATCGACAGAAAATAAATAACACTTTTGATAATTGATTGTTTCTTTTGTAATTGGTTGGATTTCACACAAGCAATGTGATACCTCAGCTGCATACAGACCACACTTACCTTGCAAGGCAGCTGAATTCACAAGATCACATGAGATTCCATCTTGTCAGGCTTCAAGTGTCCTATGGGGATTCTCACGTGATCTTGTGAACCCAGCTGCCTTTCAAGGTAAGACCAAGACCACCTGCTTGGTTAGGGGTTAGGGTTTTGGGAGGGGATTGTGCACATGCTATTACAGTGACAACAATGTCAATAATGTTTTATGGTATCATGAATACTTTATTCTGAAATATTTCTTTAAAATACCACAAGTGTACATGTCTCTCTCTCAAGATCAAAGTCATCCATGCTAGTATATGTAAATATTAATATATGTTTTTCTGTCTTTGCAGCTTGTCTTTTTCGCTACAATGCCCTGTCATTGGTTTACTTCCTCTACGTGCTGCTTCTGCCGTGGTTCCTGTGTCCCAACAAACACACTATCAGAGGTAAGAACATTTTTGTTTGTGTTTTCTCTGATGGCACCTGACACCCTGTTTTCCCCTTAGATCCCAATTTATGTATTAAAAACTGTGATGGAAATCATTTTACTTCATGAGTTAGTCTGGACTTGACTGGTGTTTGTGTTTTGATATTACCTTGTCATACCAGTTCAATGTTAAGATTAGACCAAGCAACAACTGCCACAGCTTGAAGTTGAAGCCAATGCAGACATACCATAAAATGGAACTGATGGGCACTAGATGCTGGTTTCAACTGACTCCCATTCTCAAAGTGTCAACTGCTCTCTAGAAATACTATTACTCCTTTTTTTCAATGTGTCATTATGCTCTCAATCACCAAAGACCCTCTCATTTTTTGAAATGATTGCTCTGTTAATAAGATTTGAAGAGTAGCTTTGATGTCTGCTGTGTGGGTGTTGATTGACAGATGTGATTGACAGTTGGGTCATGTGCTGCTCTCAATAGTTTGACCAATGATTGCATAATGTCACTTGATTAAGACACCTGCCCTGTTAGCAGTAGCTAACATTAGCTCATGCACTACTTGGTGTTCCCAGGAAGCTATCATTAGTCTCAGTCCAAGGTATCAGATGTGTTTCCAGAATGTGAGAGGCAACAGCCCACGCTATATAAATCACCCACCATAAGCTGCAACTCTGGACTTCAAACTGAGGGCTGTTAATTCTAGTGAGAGAGACTGAGAGTATCTTCCTGGTGTAGTAACTACTCTCTCTGACAGGAGAGTTGGGTTATTGTCAGAGGAAGAAAATGTGCATGTTCTTATGTTGTCTTTAAGGATTTTCAGTGAGATTTAGGTTTGTGTTTGTTTTTCGCCAAGTGTTTACCTCTACATTAAAGTCTTAATGAGAGGGGGGGGGGGGGGGGGGGGGGGGGTTTCACCAGTTTGACCAGTTTGCTTGATACAGGAGCAACACCTCTCATGGCAGTTGGTTGAACATTACTACAGTGTAGTTACTACATTACCACAGTGCTCCTCATTAGGATTTTCTCTTTGTTATAAAATCATTTTCACTTTCTTATTTCATAAAATTAGCATATGGGTCAATGACGTATAAGGATTTTCAACAACTCAATTTTAAATAAAAAAAACAAGCATATCTAATGCAGTAGTTCAAACATTCAGAATGTTGTGTACCTGACAATTCATATTACAATGTGAAAGTGATTTTAGTGGGTTTTTCAAGATTAATTGGCACTGGCCTGAAAAAAAAGTCATTTGGTGCGACCATGATTCATCTCCAAATGTCTTATATAAATAAAAGATCATCATTTACAAAAATTTAAAAAAAATTCAAATACTTTGTTTCCAAACACTTTATATTACTGAAAACTTGTAAGAAAACATGTGAAGCGTGTTAAGTAAATTGATTTATTTCAAGATGAATCATGGTCACACCACATGACTCTTTTTAAGGCCAGTGCCAATTAATCTTGAAAAACCCACTAAAATCACCTAATTTCAAATGTATAATATGAATGTTCAGATACACAACATTCTGAATGTTTGAACTACTGCATTAGATATGCTTGTTTTTATTATTCTACAATTGAGTTGTTCTAAATCCTTATACGTCATTGACCCATATATCATTAAAACAAAATGTTTTAACATAAGCTGTTATAATGCAGGTTTATTTATACAGCACATTTCAGAACAAGCCACTTCAACATAGAACCTCTAACATAGAAGCAATAACATTTAACAAGAAACTAGAAAAATGACAATTACTGGTTTATATGCTCTGATTAAAATCAATGAATTAAATGAATGTTTGGGATGAGAAGTATCTTTCATCCATCCTTACAGACATGGACAGTTTATCACACGACTATTACATACACAGACAATTATCCTCACATTCACACCTACAGGCAATCTGTTAACATTACAAGTTCAATATGGGTTTTTTTTTTCAGTTAAAAAGCTTTTTGTTAAACTGTAGATGTGTAGGAAATGGCACACGTGTTACTCAGCAGTGGATACTTTATAAAGTTTGATAAACTTTGGAAACATAAATAGCACATCTCATACAGCCTCTGAGAGGTACAGTATGTAAGTACTGTAATAGTGACATTCTATGTTGCAATACTTTGTCTGGAAAGAGATTACCCAATATTGAATACCTCCCTACGTAATTAGTGCTTATAGTCAGATACTATAACCATGACAGTGAAGATGGAGGAGAGTAGGAAAGAACAGAAACAAGTCATCTTTTAAGTCAAACATCTGGATCTGTTTCAAAGATTTTGTCACACACAGATTTGACACAGACTGTGATTTATAAGAACTGTTTCAGGGGTGACTCAGTGTACATGTATTGAGTTCAATACACTGTTAATTAATAATGATGATAATAATGATGATCATAATAATAATAATAATGTGGATAATTCATTGTGTTTCTGTGAATCAGTCATTAAATGAGACAGAGGTTTTCATCCTCTGACTCACCTGAGCCCTTAACAGTTAGAGAGACACTATGTTAAAAAATAGTCAGGTGTCGCTCAGGTGTTTACATGCCAAAAATAGGTCTGCATAAAGAACTGTTGAGATCTATTGTGACCTATTGTTATCCATAACACATTTTGCTGTGTAGACCCCAGCAGACATGTGTATCTATAATTCCAACCTCAGCATGTTGCTTTATCTCTGTGCATACTTACAGACATTTGCATATGTAAATATGTCATGGCCACAAACAGTGTCCGTAAACTGACAGTGGAGGTGTGTGTATGTGGAGTGTGTATGTGTATATCTGTGTGAGATTAGCTGGACAGAATAAGTATACTAAGACAGTAGACTAAGAAAGTAATTTGAAACCTCCCAGAGACTCTAGTTTCTCCTCATAGTTTCCATCAGACACTTCTATTGGGGCTTTTGTCTCTGTGTATGAATGCAGTCAAACACAGGCTAACTTTTCTCTTCAGTTAAACCATTTTCTATTAATACTGAAACATCACATCACACTACTTTACTTTGTATTAACTGCATATGTTGTGTAATGGTAAAATGTTTCAATCTGCAAGTTCAATAGTTCAACATTAAAATGACAAATACAGTTCACCAAAGGTGAAGACTATAATTTTATGGGTGTGGGTCATTTCACCAGAAATGTCAGTGTTGAAATTAAAATTGCATTTTTGCCTGCTGTCATTATGAAACTTAGTCCCAGTAGCTGGTAGGGCAAAAGTCTGTCTGTATCTCTTATTTCCTTTTTGCTTTCTTTTTCAGTCATCTCCTCTTTGTCTCCCCCCCCCCTCTCTCGTACTCTGTCGTAATCCAAATACACATAGGAGCTTTTATTTTGATGGGAGGATAGTCAATCAGTAGGGGTAGAAGGCAGGGGGACGAGGGGTTTCCCCTTATGGAAAACCCACTGGCTTGCCAAGACCCTGACACGTGCATGCACACACACGTGCTCATACACACACACACACACACACACACACACACACACACACACACACACACACACACACACACACACACACACACACACACACACACACACACACTAGAAAGTTGTGCAAGCTGAACAGGGAAAGACTTTAAGTGACTAATAGGAAGCCACTCTGTTGGGCTCTGAGTTGAATGAAGACAGTTTTAGGATTTGAGATTACTCAACAACTGGCACAAGTTCAAACATTCACTATACACTCATAATGTACAAGACTCCTGTAGCTTTCCTCTTAGAACCATTCCTCATTGGGAGAAAATGTGGTAAAAGTTCCAACATTGGAAAAAAAAAATTGGGTCAAAGAGTCCATAGAATGCAAGAAAGGCTTTTCACTCCTAAAAAAGAATAAACTTTGGTTCTAGTGTTTGACTGTCCTTCACTGTAGTTTATTCATGCTTACTAACCACTACACACTGAGAGCAGTTAACAAACCACAACTGAATTCATACTTGGCAAGTCACAAGAAAAATCAATTTCCAAACATTTACATTTCCGAAACATTAATAGTTCAAAATGATGAATTCAAAATGATGAATTTGGGGATTATTGTGCTTAAATATTGCAATAAAGAAACTCTAAATGAGTAACCGTATGGCACGTGTATGTGTGTGTGTGTGTGTGTGTGTGTGTGTGTGTGTGTGTGTGTGTGTGTGTGTGCGCGCATGTGGAGGAATATGTCATCCAATAGTTCTGGTTTAAAGGATATGGCTGTGAGATCTGAGCAGAGATAACAGCTAACAGCATCTGCCAACATGTGATAATAAGATATCTTGGTGACGGCGCTAAGCTCTGCTTCTGCTATCTGCTCCAATATGCGTGTGAGTGTGTGTATGTGTGTGTGTGTGGTTAGTAAGAGAGGAAACGGATGACAGCACCAAAAGCACCACAGCTTTTTTGTTTCACGTGTTTTTCAGAGATGACCAAAAATGAACTACAATGGATGCTGGCAAACCTTTTTTTCCCACCTGTTCTTAATTCATAAACACAGGAGAGAAGTTAATTAGTTAGAAATTGGATCTGAAATATTTTGTTCACACTTGCCTCTTAGGGCTTCTGTAGTCTTTATAATGGTTAAACAACCATAGCAGGTCCAGTGAACCAGGCTCCTTGTCTGTGTGGTTCCAGCAACATTTATTTGCAATTAAAAGCTAAAAAATTAAAAGTTGCTACATAACCTATTGAGGTGTGATCAGTAGTTGTTGAGTTGCAATGGTAAGCAGAGAGTATCCATTTAATGTGAGAGAGATGTTTTTCCGTCATGGGTCAGTTCCAGCTTTAAGACATTCAGCATCATAATATAAAGGTAATACATTATTACTGCAGAGGTAGTATGCACAGGAGCAAGCAGTGCCAGTAGCTTGTAGAAGCCTACTGTAAACAACACACCTGTACTTATTCATGGCTCTTTTAACTTTATTTTACATGAATCCTTTGCAAAGTTGTACTTATCATTGTTTGTTAGTTCTTGTACATCTAAGGACAGTGTGAAGTCATTTCATTATGTTCCAGCTCTAATTGTCATATATATCTTGATAATAGTGTACCATGATATATTGAGCCACATTAATGGTGGTGTGAAAATGTGATACTGTTAATCCCAGCTGCAGCCATGGTGAAGGGTGTGGAACCTCATTATTGCACAAGCATTGTGTGTCAGTCTGAAACAGTCTTAGGACTACATTTGAACTTGTCAAAGGCTTCAATGGTAACTGATAAATGAACCCAGCAATGTTCCCTATTTGACCTGGACTTTTTTCAGGACTCATGGTCACACTCCTCCCATCTCTTTTCTGAATGCAGAACACCTCCACATCACTGCCCGTGTGGTTTACATTACAATAAGAACAGTATTTACATATTTGCATAGTGGGAGCTTGGACTATTTACTATGTAGCTATACAGGCCTGTCCAATCATTACATAGAATAGTTGGGACTAGTAGTTGGACTTTCCAAAATGAACCCTTCTCCATTTTCAGACTGTCTAAATGTCTTTTGGGATGCTTCAGGGTGCTTGAGTGAATTATACAGAGCTTTGCTTTTTTGAGAATGGTGTAGATCAGTGTGGTGGTCAGTGGTCAGCACTGTTGTGTCACATCAAGAAGGGTCCTGCGGGGTTCAAACTCTGCTCGCCTGTCTTTCTCTAGGGCTTTCTGACTTTACATGCACTCCCTGTGTCTGTGTGGGGTCCTCCCTCAGGTCCTCTGGGTGCACCCACATCCTAGTTTCTAGAGCTCTTTCTAATTGCACTTGGACCTGGTCTGCTACTAGAGAATTTGTACCAAATACCGCTCCTCTGAGTCATTGTCCTCAAACACTTCTAAGGCGATTTGGATTAAAGTCATCTAAAGTGTAAATGTAAATATTTCCTACCACAGCCCAAAGACATTCAAGTTAGGTGAATTAGATACTCTGAATAACTCATAAGTGTGAATGGTTGAACTGTGTTGGCCCTGGTATAGACTGTTATATAGCTCTGCAGCATGTACTGTACATCACCTCCCACCTGAGGGCTGCTGGGATAGGCTCCAGCCCCAAGAGACCATGCAAGGGATAAGACAGGAGAATGTCTTACTGATCTAATGACTAATGATGATGATCTAACTACAACTACCAGAAGCCTTTAGACAGTTGTGTGACTGACATCAGTTGAACACAATAGAAAGTCTAGAGATAATGTTACTACTTCAAATGTTCCAAGAGTCTGGTGGTGATTTGAAGAACTGAACAGAAACATAACAAAAGTTCTGTTTTGTGTTTTTTAAAAGCAAATTAAAAAAAAGTAAAAAATGGGAAAAAACGTGACTGTTTTGCGCCAATATGTCAACAATAAAGATTTTAGAAGCTACAGGCCTCAATGTAGACTCCTGAGGAAATCAGGAAATAGATGCAACAACTGTCACTGCTTTTGTACAGTATATTTGTACAGTAATTCCTGTCTGTTTCTGTCTGTCCCCCCACCACACACACACACACACACACACACACAGACGTAAACACGGTTGCACGGACAAACAAGGACACACATAAGTGGGCTTGCTCAGACAGAAATAAAGAATGGATGTAGCTGTGTGTGAGTGTCTCTGAGGTCCAGAGAGGTTTGGTCTGGAAACACAAACAGTGGCAGAGGAAGCTGCTCGGACTCCACCATTGTGACTCTCTTTGCTCAGGCAGTGTCAACTTTGAGCCAAGTGGAAAAATACCATATGTGTTTATTTTGAATATGATTTCTCTCCCCTTCACCTCAAGTCACTGCAGTTGTGAGCTTAAATGATTTGTCAGTGAATAGATTTGTCAATTGACAGATAATTACTCGGCAACTTTTTTGATCACTGATTAATTGTGTTAAACCAAAGATTAGTTTCAGCTTCTCAATTTAGCTGCGTTTCTTTGTCTCATGGGATAGTTTTTAGGGTTGTTAGTTCCAATACAGTTATTCCGTTTTATAGTTTCCTCCCTATGCTACATGTGTGATCTGAAAGGGAGCTAAGCCTGCTGTATGTTATATCTGTACTACAGCTGCCACAGTGGGGCTTCAGAATTGATGGGGTAGGACCTTGTTTATTTATGAGGCTGCTGAAAGCCTCTTCCACTGTGGATCTACTGCCAGTCTGTCACAGGTTTCATCACAACTTTATTGTGGTTAACTCTACTCATACACACCTCATCCTGTTACAGCTATCTCCACACCTTTATGTGTCATGTGTTTGTGCTGCAGGAAGCATACACTCAGACAGAATGGCAAATTTTGGCCTTCCCAGCAGGACTAGAGGAATGCATTCAATAGAAGTGAAGCTGGGATCGGGACTCTCACCTTTTGGACACATGACATGAGAAATCAATCTTCATCAAGTCCTCCTGCAGTGTTGTTGAGGCTCAGTAGGGGTTAGTTAAAATATTAGCAATAGTTAATAATGATCAAAGACACATAATTAATTACGACTAATCAATAAAATGATTAATATGAATTAATAATAACAGAGCACCACAAAGTGAATGCAGTCACAAAAAGGGATGTTCACTTAAAAATGTCACTGCTGTGGAACGTTGACATTTGTAAGATGAACAGTGAAGCTTTGAATTTGAGCAACATTACCAAGCTACTATCATAGTATGTCAACTTCTCTTTGAATACACAACAGAATTTATTAACTTAATACTTATTGATACTTAGCAGTATCAATTATAAATCAATAACACTTCAAACATAAGCATCTGTCATACAACTACAGTAAGGCAAGCAGTCATACACAACAGTGGTTATAAACCGCAGACAACTGGTGGAGGTGTGTGTGTGTGTGTGTGTGTTTGTGTGAGAATGTGAGTGTGAGAATGTGAGTGTGAGTGTGAGTGTGAGTGTGAGTGTGAGCCACGTGGAATTATGTCATGTCAGAGTTATGATCAATGGGACTGAATATGAGGTTTAAACAGAGGCTGTGGTTAAATGTTTACCTCCAGTCAACACAAGCCTCTAATTGCCACAATGGTGTCAGACACATTTTTAAAAACATTTTATTTATCTTTTATTTAACCAGGCGAAGTCACATTGAGATATTAACATCTCTTTTACAAAGGAGCCCTGGGGCAACAAATAGACAAGTTACACAGAAACATTGATGACAAGACTGATAAGAACAAAAATAACACGGAAGAAAGACATGATGACAAGACAGGCCAACATAACAAAACAAAACAGATTTACATATAACACATGTAAAAGCAATTTAAAAATGAGGGGGGTCATTGAAAACATGTGCAGTTCAGATTTGGATTGTTTAAGTAATTGTTTAAAATGTCCAAGTGGGATAAAAACAGAAAGATGAGCATCTGTGTTGCCTAGCAACACATGTTTGACTACAGAATAGTGTGAAAGTGTCAAAACGTGTGTGTATGTGTGTGTGTGTGTGTGTGTGTGTGTGTGTGTGTGTGTGTGTGTGTGTGTGTGTGTGTGTGTGTGTGTGTGTGTGTGTGTGTGTGTGTGTGTGTGAGGTTAGGAGAGAAAGAGGGTGAAAGCACCAAAGAACAAAAGATCACAGTGGTCTTGAGGAGGAAGTGGTGTTTGCAGTTATTTTTGCACAGAGACGTAATGTGTGAACATCCTTATATGCTGGCTACAGTCTGATTAGAAATGGTAGATCTGACTGTGGTTCTCAGGCTTCAGTCAGGGTTTAACACTTCATACAGGTCTACTTTTGTCTCAACATTGTGAGTGGTGTCTGAGGACGGAGACGTTTATCACTCTGTCCAACACTATGCAAAGTAAAACCATTACTGAACAGAATATTTGCTATTTATAATCTGGCTTCAGTAACTTCTCTAAACATTCCTGTAGAGATCATTTTCCTCTGGACCAAAATTTTGTTGTACAGCTTACAGGATTAGTTCATATATTTATGTAATCAGAAAATGAAATGATAAAAGTTTTGATAATCTATCATAATCTATCATGTATGAAGACATCTGCATGGGCCCTGTGAACTCGTGTTGGCATCTGTCATGGTGACACTACAATACAGTACATGCAATTGGAGTTCTTGCACAGTTATGATATTAATGACTGTATAGTAGATAATAATCAGTCACTAGAAAAAGGACTGGGAGTTAAATCATGAAATAGTTTTAGATTAGTTCATAAATATCTAGATATCAGTACTGATATACTTAAACCTGCAATAACTTCTTTTTGGGGCTGCTTGGGGTCAGTGTAAACACAGCACTGACATTTCATCACCCTTTAAGTCACTTTGTTGAACTTGATAGCAAACAGCTGCCTATTTCCACATCCAGCAGTTATCATTCATTATCATTCATTTGAAGTCGTGTTTCTGTCCACCTGCTGAATATCAGTCCAATATCACTTTCGTATTACAGTTTTTTGTTCTCTACCAACTACTGAGGCAAATGGAAATGGAAATATTGATTATCGCCACTTTAAACAATAGTTACTCTTTTTGTGCCCCTTCAGTTAAAGTGGTACATCATCTTACAATTAAAGCAGCTTCAGAGTTTTACTGGGGAATTTACACTTCCTTAAAATCAGAGACAGGAGGTGAAGTATTGAAATCATCATTTAGATCACATATACATTAACATTCACACCTGTGTTATATTCAGTATCATTAGTGATGGAGATGCTTTAAAATAAATGTAATAAACAGAAAATGTAACAGTGTAATCAAGCTGAAATATCTGTTCATGGAACTGTGTGAAAAGACAATAAGCCTGAACACAAAGTGTTTACATATTTATAACATCTCAGCATCTTAACTTTTCCGTCCTTGGTCCCAGAGACTTACAAGAGAGAAGCAAACAATCATCATGTTAAGCATCATTATATTTGATCAATGTTAACATTCCACTAAATGAAGAAAACCATCATCAAACTTTTTTTTTTTTTTTTTTTTTTTTTTTTTACCGCATATGCTACATTTCCTGATGCCATCCTATAATGAGTCATTGATATACCGTCTGCAAGCATCATCATCTATTATATACCCCTTAATTCATCATTTAGATACTACTTATGACCAAAATTCATCAGTTATCAGGTCATTACTGATTTATTCCTCACTTGTTCCTTAGTAACTACTCACAGTAATGTGAATGTATTGTAAAGTGTTGCCTTTATGATTATAATCATGATTATTTCACAGGATTAACAAGTAGCTGTTTCCTTTTTGCATCTTTCTCCAAGTTTATAAACTACCCAGATTTTTGTATTTGGCACTTTTAGCCCAAGACAAATTTCATCAAATGTTATCTTATTTTCAAGTCTGATCTTTTATCTCTCTTGTTAATACCAAAGAGCAATGTAGAAAACTGCCAAGTAGAGTGACTCAGTTAACTGGTGGTGACCATCAGTTCTCCAGTATCATCAACAGCAGATTACATCAGCTGTAGCTATTTTACAGTCTGTTCATAAGTACTTCGCCCAAGGCCTAAGTCAGGTCAATTCTATTTGTAGAATCACATATCACAATCACAAGTTGGCCTCAGGAGGCTTTACAATCTGTGCAGTAATACAACATCGTCTATATGAATAAAAGAAAAAAAAACTTTCAATGTGGAAAAAAGAGGAGGGAGAGACAAGGAAACCATACACACAAGGGACAGAGACATCATTCACACCGGGGAGAGATACAAGAGGTGTGGTTGAATCTCTTGGAGAATGAAGATACTGATCCAAAACCTCTTTAAGTGGAACTGACAGTGAGGGGAGCAGAGTGGAGAGTAGGCTGTTTAACATGTTCTCTGTGAGCTCCACCAAAGATGTATTACAGACAGCAACATCACTCTGTAACAACAAGAACGGACTGTATCTTTACAGTTGAAAAAGTAAAACAGTGTGGTGGTGACAATCAGTTGACTAATTTATAATATATATATAATTATATATATATATATATATTTTTTTTTTTTTTTTTTTTTTTTTTTTTTTTTTGCAGCATACAAAGTATCTCAAAAGTAACAGCTGGATTTTCTTTATATTTTGTATAGAACGTCCTCCTCCTCACCACCATGATTTTTTTCTGAGACCATCCCAAGTCAGATTTTTACCTTGATCAACACTTTCACTTTGAAGTTGTTGGAAGGCACCTTTTCTACACCTATTTATGTGCTGAAAGAAAAAGAGATTAAACTGATGAAATGAATCCTGTTAGCGGAGGGTTGGTTGTGCAGTGGTTCAGGTCTACAAACCCAGTGCTAGACTGAAGAGAACATCATGGAGGAATGACAGTGAGGCGTCAGCTCTGCTTAACTGGAACTCTTTCTCTTTCTCTGCAGAGGAAAACTTGATTGATGCATGTTCACTGACATGTGCTTGCATATTCCGTCTCTTTCAGTACATCTCATTGGCTGTCATCATCCATCATGCAGACTGCCTGCATTAACCCAATAAGTTTGCTCATGTAACGATACAAAATAAAGCTTCATTCTCCATAATTGGGAACACATTTTCATACAAGTCACAACAAATCCTCTCTTCTGACTTGGAGAAACAATATTTTCTAAACTAAAACTTGTGCTTGACAGCAAATTAAATAAAATTTCTTCTGACTTGATCTCATCCCTCTCTTGTCTCTTTGTGCTCCAGGTCACACGGGCCGTTTCATCAGAGCAGTATTCTGTACAAGTCTACTGTTTGTACTGGCTCACATCTGCTTCCAGACGGTACTCTACACCTATCCTCCTCTCAACTTAGCCATCGGAGATAACTGCTCACAATGGGACAGCATAACCAGACATATAGGACTGTCCAGGTATGGAAACAAATCTGCATGACTACAGTAGACATTAATTATCAGTGCCAATGTCTTGCAAATTGTTTGCCTATTTATTTAATATGATCAATAAATTAATCAATGATTAATCTTTTTTGCTCCCAGTGTGGTAATAACTATGTGGTGATAACTATAAATATATATACACTGAATAAACATAATATTCTGAACACACTGTATAGTGTACAAGCCAAGAACTGCAACAGCAGAAAGTACAAATGGGAGAAATACACAGCTGTAAAATCTCTATTAATAGGAAGCCTGGGGAACAATAGGAACAACATTATTATGTGCAAAGTAATATAATAAACTTAATAACTTAATATGACTTTTAGATTTTTAGCTTCATCACACATACAGGAAAGGTCATTTAAAGGTACAGTGTGTAGAACTTAGTGGCATCAAGTGGAAGGGATTGACAGATATGGAATATAGTATGTTTTAATTAGTGTATAATCCCATGAAAATAAGAATTGTTGTGTTTTCATGACCTTAGAATGAGCCCTTTATATCTACATAGATGTGCACTGGCTCTAGAGAAGGCCTTTGCATTTTTCGTGGGTTTCGCAGCTACTGAACCTCTTCTAAGTCTCTCCTACATGGTTGGAAGGCGAGGATTAGGGGAGGGGTATTCATTGATTGCAATCTGTAACCCCACCATTTGATGCCACTACATCTTACACACTGCTCCTTTAACCTTTCCATATATGCGTGTATGTGTGTGTGTGTGTGTGTGTGTGTGTGTGTGTGTGTGTGTGTGTGTGTGCGCGCCCTATAGGCTTCTCTTGGATGATCCTTGGAGTGTGTCACGCCTCGTGTGTCCTGACCTGGGGGTCTGTGTGGTTGCCTTGGTAACCACAGTCCTCTGCAGCAGATTGGTCAAGAACAGAGAAATGGTGGCTGCTGCCAACATTACAACAGTGAGTCATTGTGGGACTTTGATTTCATTTCAAATCTGCTTTTTCATCATAACTCCTTTGCCCATGAACAAGATAATCCAGGTTCAGTATTCATTACATAATGTGTCTCAGCTGTCCACTTGTGATGGGATCACCAGAGATGCATGTTGATGCCAGGTATAAACAGAGGAAAAGATGCAGTTTAAGACACTTGAGATGTACCCATTGACAGGAGGGAAGGGCTAATGAATGTGATGCAGGGCAGGTGTGGAGGAAAAACCGGCTGAGAGAGAATTGCAGGAACACAGAAGGGAAACACGGAGCAAACCGAAAACCAAAACCAAGGCAAACTCAATACTTTTTATACCACACAGCTTGCATTAAAGCATCTAAGAAAAAACATGAATATAAACCCAAGTACACAATACCATCATCTAATCAATAATGCAAGGCAGTTCTTCCAACCGACAATCCAAAGAATGGAAAGAAGCAAAACCAAATGACCTGAAGGTCTGGACAACAGCAGAATAACACAGGAAACCAAGAGAATAAAAACACAGAGATTCCAAAACCATGAATTCATGACAATTTCATAACATATTAAAGGATGACAGTCTGTCTGATTTGTGTGTGTTCATGCACCTTTCTCAGGTTCATGCTTGTCTGTCTCTATGACAACCACCCAAACAAACAATACAGATATGGGTCAGAGGACAGGGAAGATAATTGAATCTCAATAAACCACATTTTTTAGTGGAAGTTTTAAGAGTTGGTATGATAGTTAAAGTTGTAAATGCTCTAGCAGCAGAGTGTAATGGCACTGTCTGCAGTTTCTTCTTCCAGCTCTCTGTATGCACATTCTCTACAGTCTCAGCCTCTGAAGCTTGAAACTGAAAGGGTCACTTTTTTCAGTGACCCACTGCACACTCCATGCTTACCACCAAACAGCAGACAGACACATTTAGAGACTAGCTGGTGAACATAGTGGAACATTTAGCTTCTAAAGAGTCTGATTTTTCCCTCGGGGGTTGGTGGATACCACACTAGAGCTAAATAGAGTGTGAAGATTCATCATGTTGACACACACCAGAGGAATAATCAGTTCATATGACTGATGCATTGGGATATTTAAGAGGGTTCCCAACTCACTTCTGTGATTTGATACGTTGGCACACAGCAGTAGAGTTTGGTCAGAGGGGTAGTTAGTGTGATATTTCTGTCTCAGCAATAAGAAAGATTGTCTCACCTGTCACTGCCTAACATGAATGTTTTACTGGTGCAACTGTATTTTTACATTCACAAGGATATTGGAATAATGTATACAAATCTTTGGATATTGGCTATTGTACATTAGGAGGGGGGCGGGGGTTGGGTTCTATTTTTACCCTAGTTGGACTTACAGCATGTTGTGATAATGTTTCTAAAGTATTGCATCTGTAAACCTTTTATACTGACATGTAGTAACAAAAAAGTCGTACAATCTGTGTCTGTGTTCAGTGTCCCATAAACTCCATATATACTGCATCATAAATGAAATCCTACAGAAGTAAAAAAAAAACACCAAAAAAAAACAAATGTACAAACTTATATAACCAATTTATTTATTTTAATCTACAGTGTTGTACACATGCAGGTATCTAAAAAAAAAAGAAGTATGATATCAGTGTAACAAATGTCTATCACTACATGCCATCTGGCCTCAGTGTTTGGGAATGCTCTGTCAGCTGTGTTGCTCAGCAGGCTGAAGCAAAGTCAGGTAAATACAGCATTCCTTTAATGTGGATAAAAACCATACCAAACACTATAGTATACAAGCAACTTATCATTTCTTATGTTGTTTCTATTAAAAACACACACCATAAATGCTCATGTTCATTTGGTTTCTATAAATCCCAAGACATGGAAATCAGCATACAGTGATGCTTTTTACACATATACAAGATTTATGAAGATAAACCTGATTGTAATTATCCAGACAAACAGTCTTTCTCTGCAGGTGCACATATTATACACATGTATGTTCATGTGTTGCCCTTTTCTAACACATTCTGAGCAAACATGGTTCTATTAAGGTAGGCTTTGTATTGTGTTGCATCTTTAGGGATTTCTATTTTCTGATGTTATGGAAACAATAGTATCCCAGTTCTCTCTGTTGTATGTATTTCAGTCGTTTTTAACACTGGAACATAAGAAATGATCCACTTTATCCAGAATGTCTATCAATGTCATAATCATTGATGTGATGACATATTAGACTGCTATTAATAGACACTTGAATGCCTATGACAGAGTTTTACCAGTAAGGAGCTCAAAATGTTTCACTGATCTACATAGAAATGTATTTACATGCAGTCATTGCACCTACACTTTCTGGAACTGCAGAAAAACATACAGAATTTTAATTAAACATGTGACAATCACTGTTTTAAAAAAAAAATGTTTTCCTTCTTATCATCTCAGCTAGAAGATGATCCACCAGACAAAACTACAGAAGATGAAGAGGAGGCAGCGTCAGGAGATGAAGATGAAGAAGAGAGGTCATCACCTGGTGACCCTGATGAAGAAGTTTCAACAGCAACCAAAGCCAAGCAGCTGGCCGAGCGTCTGAAGGCCACTGCCCGGAGAGCTCTGAGGGACCTGGGGAGAATCCTGGCCATCAGCCTGCTGGCTTTAGCTGGTAGGAACTATATAACATACCTATACCATTTCACAAAGAAAACATTCTTGCAATTCTTTCAAATACTGTTAACTGGTGATATGCCACCTCTAAATTTAGATTACTTAATTTAATTTAGTGGTCAATCCAGTCTTTAGATGTTTGGCCTCAATGAATCTCCAGATGTTCTTATTAGTGCTTCCACCATGATTTATGATAGACCACTACCACAGATTCATGACAAATGAGTGATGGAAAGATTTGTATTTGTATCAGATTCATTTCCTTCCTGCACAGAGGAGTTGATGTACAGATTCTTCAGGAGATACTCTGTCAGCCGTCAGGCAACAAAACTGAAGAATATCTTTTCATTGACACTGAGCAGCGAGATGGTACCAAACTGCTTAATGTTCATTGAGTTCTCATTCAGAAAACCTTCCTTCAACCTCCTCCATACCTCAGTATCTTAAACAGTCTGTGTATGGGTTTGGGACATCTCTTATGGTGTCCCAAACACCATTTTATCAAATGTTGCAGTTTCATGTCTCAGCTGCATGATTTACTGCCCTGTGGATCTTGGTGGAGGTGTACTGGCCCTTGGTACCACCCTGCTCCACTGTACCAAACCTCTCATTAACAAGGCTGATGATCATGATTGTCATTATATGAAGTCTCCTGTCAGCCTTCATTTGGATTTGATTGTGACATACATATTTATCTCTAATAATCTCTAATAATAATATGGAACACAATGCCATTTGCCATCTTTAACTGTAATGTCACCTTGTTGTTTTTACATTGACAATTGTCACATACACACAAGAAATGTCCAATTATAATAAAACAAAACCTACTAATAAGGCTGTGTGAACAAAGCCTTATTTGCTTTTATCCATTTAAAACAAATACTACATTTTTAAGAATACAAGTTGCTTGTCTTTGTATTAGTAATGTGTACATATTAACTGTCTGCCTCTGATATCTTTTTCTTCCCAGGCATCACACAGCCCTCGGCCTTCTCAGCCATCTACTTCCTGCTTTTCATTGGCGTGTGCACATGGTGGGCATATCACCTTCCCATCAGTCACCTGGGTTTTAATGCACTGTGTGTGATGGTGGGCTTCTTCACTGCTGGTCACATGGTTTGTCTGTACCTATACCAGTGTCTGCTGGCCCAGGCCCTGTTCCCCCCACACAGTCTGTGGGCCAGGTAAGAAACCTTGTTTTTTATTATCTCCAGTGGTTTACTCACTCACTCACTCACTCACTCACTCACTCACTCACTCACTCACTCACTCACTCACTCACTCACTCACTCACTCACTCACTCACTCACTCACTCACTCACTCACTCACTCACTCACTCACTCACTTCTTTGTTTCCACATGATAAGGCTCCTGGAATTAATCTTAGCACAGATTGAATAGCTGTAATCTAAGCAATCTATCACATACAACACCACTATGACACATTGTTGGGAGTGGTTATAGATGCAGCAGAGCATACTTCTGACTACACCCAACCATAACCTTGAGTCATACTGGTTTTAATCAGAGGTGAAGTACACCTGAAACGTTTAAACCCAAGAGTGCAGTGAAAGACTGCATTTCAGCTTGCTGTGAAGTTATTTTTTTAATTGATGATTAAGAGCTTTTTCAAGTGAATGCAGAATTTGGACATGTGTATAGAACATCACATTGCAATGACTTTAAAAAACTCTGAAATCTTCCTGTCACCATTACTTTACAAGCAAAATCCAGTCAAATATTCTGGCTCAGACATGATGCAAGCTTCAGTTATAGCAAGTCTTGACTGTTCTTGACAGGTTTTTCACTCAAATTTGGACATATCTTGCATATCATACCAGATATAGATTTAAGAGTAGTTATCCTGACATTAGTTATTACTACAAGAATAAATGTCACATATATCAATTAAACACCAAACCATAGTAAAATTACATTCCAATGTAATGACTTGAAATTCTAAATAGGTTTTCTGAGATTTTAAGCAAAGTTTGTGCAGAAATTGGAGGGAATTAGTCTTGCAGTCTGTGTTACTTGGATTTATGGCAGAAGCATGAACCAGGGAATGCTCTGAAGCATGACTTAATGGAAGAGGTCGTCCAAAAACAGGTTTGTGTGGATTGTCAGATTTGTTCTCCTCCCCACACCAACATTCTGTGGGTTCCCTTCAATATATAGGGAGGATGGCAGAGTGTTGGTTTCAGGGAGAGCAGGGAGAAGCAGGCCATGTGTGCTACATATATGTCATCAAGCATCTTTCTGCTCTGCATGGACTTAATAAGAGGCCAATTTGTTATTGCACAGCTCCGAAGAGTCAAAAACATAATTTGTGGAGCACCTGTGAGATATAATTAGTTTCACAATAATGGAAGTGTGAATAGTGAATACATCTTAAGAGTCTACAGGCATCATTTACTTAAACATAGTGATGCTTTGGCAGCTTTTATAGCTTTCAACTATGCTCACACTGAAAACACTAGCATTTGTTCTCTACCCTTGTTTACCATATTAAGGCCATGTTATGGTTGCCACATGTGTATGGACAGCTGTGGACGTTCTGCACATATTACAATCAGGAGCCTGCGTAAACAGAGGTGTTCCAAACATGGATTCGAGAAAACAAGGTGACAAGTTCAGAATAAATAATCTGTGTGTCACCACTTAATGAGAATAGGACCAAGGTTAGGGAATACAGAATATACATACAATACACAAAACAAGCATCCAGTTTGTTTCATTTGAATGTATGCTCTTGGGAACTGGAAATTCTGTAATAAATTCCATAACAATCCATTTAATATTTGTTGAGATATTTTACTCACCACAAACACTAACCTCATGGTGGTGCTACAAGTAACACTTGTGACCATCCATACAAAATGTTATGGCAATCCATCTAATACTTGTTGAGATATTTTAGTTTGGACCAAAGTGGTGGACCAACTGGCCGATAGACCGACATTGTCATCTATAGAAATATACCACATGCATGACTAAAAATGGCTGCACCTGGATGAGCAGGTTGTTTCTTCGTTACATTTTTCGTTGCTATGTAACCTAGAAATGATGCTTTACTTCCACCATGCTGCTTGCTGTCTTCATAGTGGGGTAGATGACAGATGGTATTTCTATGGCTGTTCAAAGGTAATATCCCTTCCTCTCAAGAAGCGCCTACTCTCTATTAATAGTCTGCTTGCAATGTGTGGAATCTGTGGAGAAGGAACATGAGAAAATGTGTCAGTAGAGTGACGAAAAGATGGAAATGGAAAGTGACTCTCTGAGTTTAAGCAGAGGAACGAGAGCAGAGTGAGATTTCTGGCCTGGTATGTGTGGAATGACTGGCTACCTTATCACCAAAATTGTAAAAAAGGCGTGTAAGCAGTGCATTGTTTCACTATGACGATGATGTCATCACCAGATTACATCACCTAGCCAGAGTGATACTTACCAATCAGCACAGTGTGTGTATGTATGTGCCATTCTTTATTTATATACCTCAGTACACAAGTGCAGACCTATAAATTGAACCTTTGGATGTTCATGTTTTGGTTTTTTTTTTAGTATTAAGTACTGTGCACCATTTAGGTCACAACTGCAGCAGAGAGTCTGGTAATTAAAAAGTAACAATATTATGTCTTTTAACTTATGGTTAGTTTAAGATGACAATACAATTTGAATGAGGACTTGGTTTATTTGAAGCCGGACTGACATTATATTGATTAAGCCCAAATGTAACCCCACATTGCTCATCCTTAAATCATTTTAAAATGTGGAATGACTTTATTTGTTAGAATGGTAAACGATCTGGCTGATAGACAACCAATTGGATTTCTGGTAAGTCTGACATTTTGCACAGATATCTTGCAGTTTAGGCAGTTCCTTGATTGGATTTCCAACATGGCTGCTGTCAACAGATGTGTTATAAACTGTTGTCAGCTATCTTTGGAGTAGTGGGACTATTTTACATGCTGACTGAGAGTGATGTGATAGAAAAACTGAACTTTGCCGTAGAACAGATCATGTTGTAGCTCAATTGCACACAGTGTTGTTGCCTTACTCTAAAGGAGACGAACAACCCAACCAGGGCTTCCTTGCTTACTTTACATTACATACACTTGAATATATTCCATTATACAGGGTGCATAGGGACTTAATGCAACATTTGTCATATAATTAAGAACTGTTTTAACTGTGTTAAGCCTTTATTCCAAATCCATTTTTAGCTTTGCCTCTCATACATTGCTGCTGAATGGTCCTGTCAGATGTGTAACTATCTTGTTACAGTGTTCACCACAGGCCTTTTCAGAGTTGAACTTCAGACTTCTTATTAATGAAAAACAAATGAAAAATATGTGTAGATATTTGAGGAATAAGCCATAAATTCTATAGTTTTGAGCATAGTTAAGGCAGTACAGTTGTCATTAGCTGGGTGTTACAATTCACACATGATAAAATAATTAGTATCAGTTTTAGTGTTAAAATTTGTTGGAATAATAGAATATTATACTTTATATTTGCATGTATAACATTATTTAAATGTCCATTACTTGTTTGCATTTTCAATACATTGTAATTGATCACTTATAATCTAGTTTTCAGATCTTTGGTAAAAGCATTCAAATATTTGCTAAGATAAACTCACAGGTGCTCCACAAACATGAGTTTCTAAATATTATGCTAACATCTTTTTAATTCAAAGGGTAGCCAAATATCTAGCTTTGAATCTTCCACATGAGCAGTGTTAACTGCTGTATAGCATAGTTTTCTCTAAGATGGATGAATTCCTATTATTATTGTTAGCAGCAGTCGAACAATTAATTTTCCCGATGGTCTGGCAAATAACTGTGCTCTGCATAGTGTTGTGTTCCGGCATGTGGATATGTTCGACCCTTGTCCTTGTTTGAGAACATTCCGAACTTGGCCAGTAAGAGTCTCTATCTTAGTGGGTGAAAGATGGAGGCTGGTCGTTCTATTGCTCTAACTTCTATACTCAAAAACAAACAGATGATTTTCTCTGGGCAGTATATTTAGGGTGTCATATATTGTGAATGTGTCATCTGAGACACTTCCCCAAGATCATGGTGTGGAATGTTGATTCCATCTGACACTTTGACTGTCCAGGCTTATTATTTATTTCAACTTCCGTCTAAGCCTAATATTCCGACTGACCCGCATAACACTGGCCATTACAAATATTCATGAGCATTCCAGTGGTTAACACCCCCCCCCCCCCCCCTCCCAACACACACACACACACACACACACATACACACACACACACACACATTTATTTCTATCTCTTTCTTCCCGACCAGGCTCTTTGGTCTGAAGGACATCATCATACCAGGAAACTGCTCCTCGCCCTATGACCTCAACTTAAATGCTGATCATGACTGGCCGGTTTATGTCAACCCAGGAATACTGTTCTTCCTCTACATTACCATAACAACTGTTCTCAAGACAGGATGTCATGGAACACCTCACCAGGTATCTGTTACTTCTATCTCTGTTCATTGTCTTTGTTAGTATTGGCAGAAATGTGAAGATTCTTAATCTTGTTTATTTGCTCTTTGATCTGAATTTCAAAATGACTACTTGTCAAAGTGAGGTGAAAAAAAGTACAGTTAAGGTGTTGGCCTTAATATTGAAGAATGTCAAGCAATACTCCATCATTACCTGCCACAGCATTTCTGGTGAACCTTTCTACGCCTCTAACATCTCCCACACTGGACTGCCGGGCAGATACTCTTCTACTAAACCAAAACTTCTTCTGACTTTGCTGTCATCACTATTTCAGCATACACTCTGATCCAGGATCTGCATCTGATTATGTCTTAGGAAATAGTAAACTTCAACTTTCATAAGAATGAATACTATACGTAGAATTATACTATACAATTTTCCATTCTTTCCAGGTGACAGTTTATTTATTTGAAATCTTTGTCAGAGACTTCTGTGTGTGTGTGTGTGTGTGTGTGTGTGTGTGTGTGTGTGTGTGTGTCTGCTGGCTATCCAAGCCTGAGCGAGAAATTCATGATGGAAGCCTGCAGCTCTGCCCATCTCACCGCTCTGTGTAGCACCATAAACCACAGCTGGTCACTGGCAGGGCAAGGAGGCATTTGAGGATTTAAAATGGAACAAAAATTTGACATAATGATGGATGTGGTTTTTTCTTTTCTTTTCTTTTAAATGTCAGTTTGGATATGTGTTTTTTGGATGTTTTTTTTTTTTTTTCTCAGGTGTTGTATTTGTGTTGACCAGGTTGAAGAGGAGCAGCTGGAGAAAAGGGAGGAATCAAAGGAGGAGATGGTGGAGTTAAGGACATGGAATCAACAGAAAGATAACTGTGATGATGACACACAGGTAATACTCATAACTATATCAGCTACTCATTTAGGTTCAATCTATACATATTAACAGACCCTTTGCCCAAGACTGATATATTATATTGATGTTCAACATTGAAAACAGATCAGGTATCATTTCTTAATTAAACTATAGTCCCATGTCCACTTTATATAAATCATTGAATGTCTATATGTTAATGTAGTTGTGTGTATGTTCTCTTGCTGTTCCAGCTAATTCTTCTATCTATGGGAACAGAGAGTAGCAGAGGAGGACCTGTAGCTGAAGAGAGTCAAACAGACCTGGGTATGAAATGCTCCGTTTTTCTTTTTTTTATGTAACGAAAACAGCATGGACTAAATCCACAATAGAACTGCAGGGTTTAGACCACTAAACCTTTGCTAATGAGACTAAAAGATAGAGGGTAATTCTCAAAGCTGAATCTTTAGTCGAGCCTGATCTCTCAGAAATACGTGACGGGGGCACGACTTCTCAACACTGAATTTAGTGATGGGGACACGTAATGTGTCAAATGTATGCGTCCCCATCACGGAAATAATACCAATGTAAAATCGATGGGAATCCTCTTTCGTGGTGGACACACGGATTCCCCGGTTCAACAACGTCACGTAGTGGGCGGTAATTAATACTGTGTACAACTACGCTATGTCAGATTTTCACCTACTTAAAAATAAGAAAATGTCCTGACAGTGCTAATGGAGCTCTGGACCCCACAATATGAAGCTGGAATTTCATTATGAATTATAATGGTATTGTTTTATTGGAATTCATCAGTGATGGTGTACACAATGTAGTCTAAATCTGTCAGTAAGAAAATACAACATTAATGGGAGATAATGTTTTTCCCCTTAAATTTCCCCCCCTTAAAATCAAATACAGGATGTATTGTTATCAATCATGGGTGGTATGTAAATACATTTGAAATATGAATATAAATTATAGTCCTTCTCATTATTCTATGTAATGTTCTGTATACTGACATGGTTGTTATTTTTGGCAGGTGTTAGTGGAGCTCCCAGTGGCCAACAGAGCGAAAGTCCATTTTTCCTGCTGGGAAGGGTGGTCATGCAACAGAGCTATGTCTGTGCCCTCATTGCAATGATGGTAAATATTATTGATTTTATATGGTAGAGTTAAGAAATGACCTACAATAACAGCAAACCAAAACAATAAGCACATTATGCATCATACAGAGTGGGATTGTTCCTGTTCTTATGTGCTGTTTTCTATGTTTCTCAGGTTTGGAGCATCACATACCACAGCTGGCTGACCTTTGTGCTGCTTCTGTGGGCTTGTCTCATTTGGATCCTACGGGCCAGGTACTGTTTACACCTGTAGCTGTGCAAGAGCCAATCAGGAATCTGATAAACAACCTGATTATCTTTAAATGTGAATATAAGAATTCATCACTACAGGTATCGCTTGTGTTATGTTATGTCAGTGTCTCGCCATCATTTGTGTGGAACTGAATGAACTAAACAAATACACGTCTGAAGTTATAAAGATATTAGATAGATTGAACTCACACTGATGTGTTGTTTGAGGATGTAGACCTATGTTCAGTCATCTGTCTCTTTTTGCAGACGGCATGCAGCCACACTGTGTTCTCCGTTCATCCTGCTCTACGGCCTGGCTCTGTGTTGTCTGCAGTACATCTGGGCCATGGAGCTTCAACCTGAACTTCCCACCACTGTGGGAACCATGAGCCTCAGACAGCTGGGACTAGATAGAGCACAGTACCCCTGCCTAAGACTAGGAGCTATGGTAAGATGACATGATAGATAATGGGCGACTTTATGATGATGAAGTTAAACTTGTGAAACTTTATGATATTCTGCATCATACTTAACAGTAAACATAGCAGTTCCTCATTGATTATTGGCTTGTTGGAAGCTGAGCTTATCTATAAAGTTTATATGGCAGGCTCATCTCTCTACAGTATCACAGTCATATTTCATGCATTATATATTATATCCACACAGCACCAGTCACTGATCTTTTGTTAAGCTGACATTAACCTATTAGCCTCTTAGACTTTCAGACCATCACAAAATATCGTGATCAGCCCAGCAGGTTTTTTATTGTGCCAGCTCATTTAAATGCATTTACAGTAATTCAAAGTTATGTTTCCCCTGTGGTTATTTTTGTCCCTGTTTTTCCTGTGTGTCCCTTTCCAGCTTCTGTTCACTTTAACCTTTTGGCTGTTGGTACGTCAGTCAGTGAAGGAAAACTTCAGCAGGAAGAGGAAAATGACCATACAACTACAGGAAGTCACTACAGGAGGTCAGAGCTCTTTCATACATGCACGTGTGCACACACACACACATATTTTTTCAAAAATGTTTTATCATAATTTAGCTGAACTGATTGTTTTAGATTTCTTTCAGAAGTATAATGAGTATAGAATAACAATAGAATCATCAGTATTTAGTATTCAGGTTTTTAAAAGTTGAATTCCAAATTGAATCAATATTCTCAAGGACAACAATCTGAACTTCTTCATCAGGTCATGATTTCCTTTGGGATGAATGTTGGTTTCCTGAGACCATGTCCTGCCACTAGTGGTATTTTTACTGTCTAAAAACTGAACATCCTCTCCAGAGGATTAACCCTTTCACTTTTTAAAACTCCACCATCAGGTGAAACTGCCAGCTTTGTACACAAACACTTTCTACGAATGACAGATTTAATCTTTTGAATACTGGTTTCTATCTTTGTTTACAGTCCTACAGTCTAGCATGTACAGTATTTTATTGGTGACTTTTTCTTTTCTTTTGTACCATCACCATCCAACTCCTATCCTTTCCTCCCTCTCTAACCTCTTGTCTTTGTCAGAAGATGGGGCAGCTAATGAATCAGTGCTGAAGGTTCTGGGAGGAATGGTGATGAGCTGCTATGCCAAATACTGGATCTACGTGTGTGGAGGGATGTTCATCATGGTCTCCTTTGCTGGAAAACTAGTTGGATACAAGATCATCTACATGCTGCTGTTCTTACTCTGCCTGTGTCTCTATCAGGTAGGAACACGGCTACTGATTCAGGTTCTCTCTGCTCTACTTCTGTGAACTCTGTGGCGTGCCCCGACACATTTAATGTGCACATAAGCACTGAAGTTTCTGAGGTTTATTTTGCAACAGTTTGACAATGCACAACATCATTCCAATAGAGACTGCAGATGGCTGTAAAGAGAGTTATCAGAGTGAAGGAAAGGCTGTCAGTGTAGGATTCCTGTGAATGACAGATGCAGGGAAGAATCATTCATTCATCTTTATTCAGTCTAGCATTAGTGCCATAACCAGAATAAAAGTGATTTTCTTCTGTGTGATTACATGTCAGCTGGTCAAAAACATAACATTTAAATAAAAAGATGAGCAAAACATGAATAAACCAACATGAGACTCAGTGTTCTGTGTTCATTTTTAAAGAAGGGTAAAATATTTAGACATTTTTCTTTGTGTTACTTGGTATTTGTGTTGTGACAATTTTGTTCAACATTTTCTAAAGACTTAATATATAACTCATATTAATTCTAATAAGTGACGGTTATATTTTCCAGGTGTACTACCCTCTGTGGAGGCGTCTGTTGAAGCTCTTTTGGTGGCTTGTTGTGGCCTACACCATGCTGGTGCTGATCTCCATATACACTTACCAGTTTGAAGACTTCCCTGGATACTGGAGAAACTTCACTGGTTTCACAGAAGAACAGTATGTTTATTTATTTTATTTTATTTATTTTACAAGAGCTTAAGACTGCTGTCATTATTTGTGTCCATGTGTAGTTTGTGATTTATATATCAAATAGAACATTCAGTAATATTTACATTTAAACATGACTCTGCCTAAAAAACCATGTAGTGGCCATGTGACCATGTAACCATGCCATTACATGTAACCATGCTAGAAATGATAGAAAGTGGTGTTAAATACACTTTTACCATTGACCAGTTTATTAAGTACAACTGTACAATGTAATGTAATGTAATGTGATGTAATCCAGAACTTCAGTGTAAGTTCTGTTTGTTCTGGAGCCACAGTACATAGTTCTAAATACATGTTCAGCGTATATTAAACTGCATCTGCTCTACTACTGCAGCTCAGTAGCTCTCACCGGTGAGGAAAACATATGCATGGGTTATAACTGCATAGCTGGATTAACCCAAGACTCAATGCAAAAGTAAACTGTTGGGTCCCTATGTGTCTTCAGTGTGCTAATTAAACATGTTCATTTAGGGGTATGCAACATATAAGTGTAAAGCTGATATAATGAAGGTTTAATCATGCCCTCCTGTCATCTTTAGGCTGGCAGCGATTGGTCTGGAGACGTTTGCCCTGTCTGAACTCTTCAGTAGTATTCTGATCCCTGGCTTCTTCCTGCTGGCCTGTATTCTGCAGCTGCACTACTTCCACAAACCCTTCATGAGAATCACTGACCTGGAGCATGTTACACCTATACACAGGTAACAACGTTGTGTACAATGTAGTTAAATGTAGTTAGATAAAAGTGAAAAAGTAGGTCAGCTAAAATGGACTCAAGGGTTGGAGGTGTTTAAAGAACAAATGTCACATGATGATATTATAGGATAAACTATCTATCTATCTGTCTATCTATCTATCTATCTATCTATCTATCTATCTATCTATCTATCTATCTATCTATCTATCTATCTATCTATCTATCTATCTATCTATCTATCTATCTATCTATCTATCTATCTATCTATCTATCTATCTGTCTGTCTGTCTATCTATCTATCTATCTATCTATCTATCTATCTATCTATCTATCTATCTATCTATCTATCTATCTATCTATCTATCTATCTATCTATCTATCTATCTATCTATCTATCTATCTATCTATCTATCTATCTATCTATGCATGATTTACAGTTAAATACTCCTTATTTAACTCTTTACACAGCCCCTCAGTTCAGCTTCTTTTTAAGACCCTCCTCCTGATGAGCCCACTCTGTTCTGATTGGCCAGCTTCCAGAAGCTGTATCTTGGGAGACTTCTTATGGCTCCAGAGTATGATTTCAGTACTTTTACCAGTACTTTACTCAAAATATCAACTTCTAAAATACATACAGAAATGTACAAGCCAGAAATGAATCTGACATATGAGTGTAGACAAAACGTAGAAACATATTTTGCTACCAGTGCTACAGAACAGATATCTGTTTATGGGCATGTTCAACAAGCAGATGTTGCAAAAAACATTTCAGGGAGCATTTCTGCATACTTAACCTTACATTTTGGAACTTTGACCATGTTTAACATCCAACATCATAACAGTACATAAATAACAGAAAATCACAAAGAGCACAATATGCCCCCTTTACACTTATGTTCTCCTTCTTCTTCCTCTGAATATAAAAACATTGTTCATGTTCCTGCTGAAAAATGAAAAATATGGCGTGAGTGAGTGAACCCAAATATACCTGATGATGTTTCCCTAAAAACACTAAGGCTAATTTTCATCCCATTACAGCAAATTGACATAATTTAAGTGTGATGGAGTGGAGGACATGCAGAAATGACCTCCACATTACATTAGTCTCAGTGTTTCCTTTAGATTCCCAAGAAAAGTTATATGTCCAAAACAGGCACTGCATTTTCCCTCTTACCTCAGGAAATATTTACCTTCTAATTATGAAATGAATCATACAGAGGTCACATGATACATTTCATCAACCTATCTTGAAATTTGAAATAGTTTAAAATGTATTCATTTAGTTTTGTATTTATTTGACAAGTCACTTTTTTCCTTTCCTGACCAAATTGTTAATGTATTATTGAGTCACCATATCTCTGCTTTTTGTGACGGTGTTTCCCATCATCATGTTTTACCTTCGGAATTCTGTCGTTTTTTTAATATGCAATTAAACTAACGAGCATTCTGCCTCCAGGAAGAAAAACGGTGAGAAGACTGAGCTGACTGGCTCTAGTAATGTGGCTGTGAACTCTGGAGAGGAAGACCTGGTGACAAACACAGATGATGAATCTGAGGATGAAGGTAAAAAAAACAACACATTTTCACAATGAAATGATTACTTATTGACACATGTATTAGTAATCATTTCATTATTTATTATTACAGACTACTTACTGACACCGATTTTAAGCAAGTGCTATGTGAAATGGGAAAATAATAGTAGTTTTAATCTTTAAATCCACACTGATGGTGTTTTTTGAAGTCTGTGGTGTTATTAATAGATCTCATAGAAAATAAACTTCTACACCAAATCCTGCTGTGTGTCTGAAGTATAATACCCATTGGCAGTCATATAAAGCTTTGATGGGGAAGAAAAAACATTGATAAATAACAATAACATCTCGTAACAGTGAGAAAAAGAAATTAAGCTTTAGATGAGTTTTATTCTTGTTATTCATCTCACCTTTGTGGTCTTAAGTCTTGCATGTTCCTATGCAGGTCCAGTCCAGATTGAAACAGTTTCATAAGCTCTCTTTTCTCTCTTTGTTAATCCATCTCCTCTCTTCTCTCTCTCAGTGGAGTTGATGCCCAGTAAATGGGGTCTGGTGATGGACAGGTTACTGGTTCTGTCCAGAAGGTTCTCTGACAATCTCACCAAGGTTCAAGTGTTTCTCTGGAGGCTTCTGGAGCTCCATATACTAAAGATGGTGTCCTTCTTCGCTGTGTGGGTTGCACTTGAGGAGGTAAATGAAAGCAGTGAGACAAAAAACATCATTTAAAACTGCACAATAATTAGATTCCAGCATTTAAACCACTGATGTGTTAGTCACAGTATGAATGAATTGTATTTTAAACATGAAAATAAATAGAATTTAATTCAATTTCGACAAGAATTTTTACAACCCTGGTCTGTCACAGTGATAGATGATAATCACCTGAATAAACAATAGTTGATTTAGAAGATTGATTCTTTTTATGTTCTTGGATTCTTGAAGCGGTCTAATAGCTATGAATCAGTACATGATCATTTCATTTACCTTGCTATTTGTTTTATAGCAGACACATAGACAGTGACTTTCCAAACTACAGCATCTTAGCAGCTTAGCACCAGAAAACAGAGTTGCACTCTAAGAAATGCTAGTTTGTACAAGGCATCATCCAACATTGACAATGCCAACACTGAGTCAGACTTAAGTCTGAGAGCAAACACCTACACAAGAATATTAATGTGAACATGCTATAGGCACAAAACTGTAGAATCCTGAAGAACAGCATTAAGAAAAGTGCTGAATATGCACCTTTCACTGTAATAAATGGGACACCATGAATCTACTAATGTTCCATTCATGTTCAGAACAGCAATATTTTGGTGTTCGCCAAAAAAAAATGGAATGATCAGCATATATATATATGATGTTTAACATGTAGCTCTTTAATAGGGTTGGGTACCGACCGAGGTCAGTACCGAGTATCGGTTCACGTCAAATCAAACGGTGGCAAATTTCGGTACATTCACACGCATCATTCTGAGGGAACGCAGGAGCTGGGCGCATTCCTGAGTGGAATGTTATGTCCCTTTAACACTAGAACCGTTTGAGTTATTATAATGTTAATAACTCAGTTTAGATAAAAGTCATACAGAAAGCAGTTCCCTTACTACACATTATTATCAACTATGGTAAGCTTTTCCATTTCGCAGGGGTGTTTTTTCTCTATGATTGGCGCGTCTGTTATATTTTCCATCTGCTATTGTTTCCATTTGATATTTCATTATAATACGTGGGACCTATCTGATTAGAGATGCTTTCATTCAGTGCCAAGCTTTCCAACAGTGCTAACACCAGCAGCTGCTGACCTGAGATAGCCTCACCATCTCCAGATGCAGGTTGAATGGGGTTATATTAGAGAAGGGGGAACACATATCGACGGGGGAACAGACTCCGACATAACACCGGTATTTTGGCACTTGACATTGCAATGGTGTTAGCTTCTACACATACAGATGAAAAACCTACTAGTCTAATCGACCTGCCAGCAGCTGCCACAGCAACTGCAGTGAGCTGTCAAATAACCCAACCTTCTAGAGCAAAGGTGTCAAACTCATTTTCATTCAAGGGCCACATACAGACCAATTTGATCTCATGTGGGCCGGATCATTAAAATGATGGAAGGAAGGAAGGAAGGAAGGAAATAAGAAGGGAAGGAAAAAAAACAGGCAAAAGGAAGGAGGGAAGAAAGGTAGGACAGACAGACAGTGAAGGACGGACAGACAGACGGAAGAAAGGAAAGAAGGAAGGACAGAGAGAAGGAAAGGAGGAAGGAAGGAAGAAATGGAGGAAGGACAGATGGAAGAAAGGAAGGAAGGAAGGACAGATGGAAGGAAGGACAGAAGGAAGAAAGGGAGGAAGCTACGAAGAAAGGAAAAAAGGAAGGTAGGAAGGACAGATGGAGGGAAGGAAAAGAACACAGGAAGGAAAGTGGGCCGGATTGCACCCCTTGGCGGGTAGGTTCTGGCCCGCGGGCTGCATGTTTGACACCTCTGTTCTAGAGGGTTGGGTCAAATTAACCCAACTGCTAGGTTAAAATAACCCATTAAAAAGAACTGCGACTATTAAAAGAATCTCAGACTATTAAGACTTGTAGGCTTGTTAGATTTACGATGTCATCAACTGTATAAATGTGATGTTACAGTAGATGGTGGTGTCTTCATTTTTTGGGGAAAAAATCCTTTCACTCGTAGGTCACAATTGTTTACAGTTGTTTACATCGCAATACATTCTGGGTAGTGGCGGTGTTATGTTGAAGTCGGTTCCCCCCTTCAATAATGTCCCCCTCCTTTCAGAACGGTGATTCTCATAGCACCACATCCACGGTTGGAGTTGGAGTAAAGTTATTGTTATGGTTACGGTTAGCTGGTCGGGGTAAAGGTTTAGGTTGAAAGCACACCAGAAGACGACTGGCACTCTTTAACATGTTGATGTTTGTAAGGATGCATTATCGCCTACATCTTGTCCTGTTTCTGTGTTTGTTGTAGCCATCTGTGATGAATCTGGTCCTGGTGGTGTTGTGGTCTCTTGCAATGCCATACGGTCGCTTCAGGCCCATGGCCTCCTGTCTGTCTACTGTCTGGGTGTGTGTCATCATAGTGTGTAAGATGCTGTACCAGCTCAGTGTTGTCAACCCTGCTGAGTACTCCAGCAACTGTACCATGGTAAGACATGCATACACTCACACATGCTGCATTGCCACATCTGTTACAAATATAGAAATTTGCTGCAAAATGAACCATTAACCAGGCTAACTAAAGGTGTTATGCCTGCTTTTCATAAGTCCCTGCCTTTTCACCATTATCTCTGACCATGGACTTGGTCGTTTTTAAATAAAGATTTGTAGTTTTTACATTCCTCAGGAGTCAGTATGTGCTTGAAACAACAGTACCAGCACACACATGTATTATCTAGCTCTGCACATCATTGTTTTCAGTCAGGTCACAGTGATCTGACCTCCCATCCAGCCCCTCTGGTTATGGTTATGATTATATGTTTTGATTAGTACCATATTGTTAATGTATTCATCCAATCAACATATTCCACAGTGATCCTGCAGTGAAACTAAGCTATTAAATACCTGCACATACCAGCTGAGGAAGTTGGCTGGCTCTTGTAGTATTGCAGTAGCATACAGTAATGTGTTGAATCTAACCACTCTGTGTCTACAATTAAGATTGTTTACAAGGCAACAGGTTCATTTTTCCATGCTCTTGCTGAAAAATTTTTAGTCTCTACAGCCTTCCTTGTACGGGAACATTTCACCTCAAAGTGGAAATTCTAATGTGCCACTCAGTAACAAATACTGATAAAATTATGATGAACAAGAGGAAGTTATTTTCCTCTCTCACTGAAGCTGTGCCTTATTAAACAGTCCAACAACTAAACAACAACTATTTTTGACTACTAATAGTGTGAAATCAACAGAATAGGGGACTAGAAATTGAGCTCAAGTGAAAAGATTGAATGTTCAAGATGACCAAAATTCCACATTCGCTAATTTTTTAGTTGAAAAATGAAGCACTGAGTAGTTTTTTATTGCTTATTAATTCACCTAAAAGAGCTTGACACTCTAGTTTTTGGCAAATGTTACTGAAGCAAGAGGAAATAGTACATTTGTTAGGGTTTATTTTCAATGGCAGAGTAATCCACATTCTGGAAGCAGGACGGTGTATGTGTGATTGAGTCAAAATAAACTGCAGTGTGTGTGTGTTCATGGTAATGAAGTAACATGTCACCCAGTGCAACACTGTGACTCACTAATGTGTTTTTAAAAGTTTCTGTTACTTTGGTAAAAGTCACAGGCTTATGATCTCAATGATAATTCAGGCTAGAGCTGTTATATAGGCCCAACACATGGTATGATTTAACTGCATAGAAACCCACATATGTGAAATATCTTTATAAGATGTTTACATCTGGGTGAATATTTTCGTCATCTCTTTACTTAAGGAAGATTATTTTGACTTATGATTATTTAGATGTTAAATAAATGTTTTAATTTAAAATTCAAAAATTATAAGTTGTATTCTCCTTCACAACGTTTCTCCCAAACATTATCTCCTCAGCTACAATGACCTGTATTTGACACCAGTATGTGTTATTTTTGCTCCATCATTTGAGAGGTTGGCTTACAGCAGAAATTGACCATCTTGAATGATGTAACATGCTTGCTCAGCATTGAGAAATGCCAGTATATGTTGAGTTTCCTTAAACTTGTCTGTGGGAATGTTTTGAGTCGTTGGTATTGATCAGTAATCAATAAAATAATTGCAGTAACTCCTCCCAGTCGTGACTGTCGGATACAGGCATTGTCAAGACTGAAGTATTTCACAGTTTTTTAAAAGCAGTGTTGTTGCCAGTGGTGTACGGTACAGTTTTTTTCTTTGTAAGATTAAAAAGAAAAATGAACTAACTTGTGTAGCTTTAGCTGTTGTAGTAACCTGACACAGTCCAAGAGTAATGTGCTCAGGTTTTATGTGGGGGCTGGAATGATTAGGTGTTGACTGTCCAGCTAATGAATCTGTTTCTTTCCTCTTTTCTTCACAGCCTATAACAAATGAAACCAACCTGCTACGACAGGAAATGATGAACTCCTCTCTGTATAAGAACCCAGTGGATCCAGCCAAATGGTTTGGCATTAGGAAAGACGCCACTGTCCTGGGTTACAGCAAGGTATATTCAACATACAGTGAAAAGATGGAGACTGTCAAGTTAACTCAGTAAGGATGCTCTGTATCAGGCTTTTTAAAGGGTCAGTTCTCCAACTGCAGATAGCTTTTCTTGTATTTGTCCAGATCTCTGGTGCCACCACACTGTTTCTGGAGAGAGACATTGCTGTTTTTTTCCAAAAACTAGATAAATAAAACTAGAACTATCTGCATAACTAAATACCGATAAAGGAACATGAAGATTTAGTTTTGATTTGGGTGATCCTACCCTATGATGTCTGCACCAACTTTTGGTTCTTGACAGATTTCAGTACCCACTGGTACAGACACAGTTAAGTCAGTATGCATTAAGTATTAAGATTCCATATCCAGCCCTTAAATATTTTGTTTTCCTTTATATGCTGAGTGCGTATTAATTCATGTTTTTTTTTTTTTTTTTTTCAGAACCATTTAATAGTGCTGATGTTGTTGGTGTTTGAGGCGACAGTGTATCGACACCAGGCTCACCACTACCGTCAGCTCCAACGATCTCCCCCAACCATCCCTGCTCTGTTCCCTGCTGCCACCAGGGACACACTAGACCAGGGTTTAATACCCTGCCTCAAGTACCTGCTCAACTACACCTTCTACAAGTTTGGATTAGAGGTAGCTGGGATAGATCACGTCATCTAATGAAGAAAGAAACACTGAACAAGAGAACTGAGCTTTTCTGTTGTATCATTTTTAGATAAACATGATATGATATAAGTGTGATTTAACTGTTTTAAAATCACATTCTTTATTTCATTTTTTTCTCTTCCTTCTTCCTCCTTTTAAAGATTTGCTTTCTGATGACTGTGAATGTGATTGGCCAGCGGATGAACTTCCCGGTGATAATCCATGGCTGTTGGTTGGTAGCCATCGTGGTGAGGCGCCGGCGGGCAGCTATTGCCAAGATCTGGCCAAAATATTGTCTCTTCCTGTCCGTCTTCATGATCTACCAGTATATACTGTGTGTGGGCATGCCACCTGCTCTCTGTATAGGTGAGTCCTGATATGAACTTATGTTCAACTGGATGACAATAGGATGATTTTAAAGATAAAAATATCTTAAAGCTTCCCTATCCGCACTATCTAAAAACAGTAACATACTGTAACATTTTACTGAATAAACAGGAAGTGCTTTCACAGTGATGGCATAATAAAACTACAAGTATGTCTTTTCTGAAGTTTGACTGGAATGATTTGTTTCATATAGTGGATCACTATATTTAGGGCGGCTGTGGCTCAGGAGGTGGAGCGGTCGTCCACCAATTGGAAGATTGGCGGTTCGATTCCCGGCTCCTCCAGTCCACATGTCGATGTGTCATTGGGCAAGACACTTAACCCCAAATTGCTCCCGTTGCTGTGCCAACGGTGTATGAATGTGTATGAATGATTAGCTTCCCCTGATGTGCAGGTTGGCACCCTGCGTGGTAGCTCCTGCCATCAGTGTATGAATGTGTGTGAATGGGGTGAATGAAATGTATTGTAAAAGCGCTTTGAGTGGTCGAAAAGACTAGAAAGGCGCTATATAAGTACAGGCCATTTACCATTTACCATCACATTCTTAATGAAAATGAAACAATTTAACTACATTGTGAAGAGATGAACATCTTAATATTTTAACCAAAATAGGACATGATGAAATACATTGACTGGCTTAAAGAGTAGGCTGGGTTTTGGCTCTATATTTTTGATGTCAGACAAGAGTTGATTCAACAATCAAGTTATTTTTCAGAACATAAGTAGTGGTGCTTTGTATTGGACTGCAAAGCATCAAATAGTTTAGTCCACCCAATTTATACCACGGTAGAGACAAAATAATAGAAACACCTCACACCTCACACTTGAAGCCAATAAGTATTTCATTCACTTTCACAGTGTGAGTATGGTTTATGTAGCCATGCACATGAACATGTCAAGGAAATTGAATATAGGTCAAAGCCCACATAGCATCATATGGCACTCTGCTGAAGGTGAACTTTTGTAGAAATTAAATACATTGTAAAGTAAACTATATTACTATTATTCCACTAAATAGTGTGTGGATACCATACCTATGTCTGCCTATTACCTATCTGTATTTCCTGTGTCTCTGTTGTCCTCTAGACTACCCATGGAGATGGAAGACTACAGTTTTGATGAACTCGGCTCTCATTAAATGGATCTATCTGCCAGACTTCTACACTGTGCCTAACTCCAAAAACCTCATAGGTGAGTTTATGTGTCACTGGGTCTAAGTGTACATCAGTATGTCTTGTCAGTGTATTCTCCAGGGAGGGTTGACCTGACAACAACTGGACTTGGTTGAAGATACTTGAAAATCTTTTCATCCCTTCCCAGGAGATTTAACAAACATTCACACTTGGCCTCAGGTGACTCTTAATGACAGCTGTTACAGCTGGCATCGCTAATGAACCAAGTGGTATCTATGACCCTGATAATGATGGACAGAGATTAAATGCCTTAGACTCTCCACCACTCAGAACTAAATAAGCCCCTTGGATAAGAGGCAAAACGTTTTCAAGTATCTTCACCCAAATCCAGTCCATTCATCCATCCATCCATCCATTCCTTCATTTAGCTGAAGGAGCAGAACAAATCAGTGTTTGTCAGATGTCATGCAGCATACGGCAAATTATCAAGTGGAGGCTCTGTTGAAATATCATTTCTAATTTCTCCTGTCGTACAAGTTTATACAGTTTATTAGTAAGAAGCCTGTTTGTTTTAAGAACTCCTAACATTTTAATTTGCTGTTTAATTTATTGGATTATGCTGAAACATTATGCTGAATTTACTATTAAAGCAATAACAGTGTAGGTCATTTTTTCCGCCCATGTGTGTTTACCCAACCTGTAATAGTGACAGACCTTTCTTTGTGCCAGTCATGCTCTGAGCTTATTACTGGAGGTTTTGTGCAAATGTTTATTGAAACAAGAAGCAAATGTTTCATAAACAGCTGTCTAACTGTCTAATGTGTATAAACTAATGTGAGCAATGGGACAGGTGTGACACTGTCCTGTCAGTGAACCAGACCTCCTGTACTTTCAGCTGTTTTATTAGCCTTTATTTCATCCAGTGTCCCATGAGTTTAACCCATAATTCTGTCTCAGCACTAGTGTCAGTCCTATCAGGCAGCAGTGTCCCAGGCTTATGATAACTGTGATGATGATGATGATGATGATGATGATGATGATGATGATGATGATGATGATGATGATGATGATGTGTCCATAGCGGACTTTGTGCTGCTGATGTGTGCGTCCCAGCAGTGGAAGGTGTTTGAGAACGAGCAGATAGAGGAGTGGATGGTAGTGGCAGGAGAAAACACAGACGACCCTGAACCAATGGACGGTCGGTTGTTTAACCCTGCGCCCAACTTCATCAACTGCAGGTAAATACTGTGCAACAGTAGCTGTATTTACACTACTTCTGAGAGACAAATCTTTCGCGTTCAGAAACATTTTTTGATATGGATCTCAAGCACGGCTTACGCATGCTTACATGCTGTGGTAAGAGTATTGTCTCATTTTCAGTTACTGGAGCTAATGTGTCACTTTCTCTGTGTTACTGGTAGCATTTCTGCATCTCAACACAGTTCATTTTGCTATATTCTTCACTGCCTGCAGCTAATTACCTGCTGTACATTTAACATTACACTAGCTCTGCTCAAGCACTCCTATCTGTCTCCTTCTTTTTGTGACTTTTGGCCCAATCCAAAAAGATAGTGGATTGTGTCTACTAATAACACTATAACACTGTGAATTGCGCAGCATTTGCACCTGCAATCTGCTCCATTTTAAGGTCCTATCCACAAAGGTTTTGCACTAATGATATACCAGCAAAAATACATCCATAACGTTTTACAGCTAATTTTAATCTGTAAACGGAGTGGTTTCCAGTGTTTCAGGCTTTGGTCCACATTTCAGCACACAGATTGAACCATAATGAAAACTGCAGAGAGCACAAAAGCCTCAAATTGCACATCTTTAACCCTCCTGTTGTCCTGTTGAAGAAAGGAAGGAAGGAAGGAAAAGGAGGGAGAAAGGAAAAGAGGAAAGAAGGAAGGGAGGAAGGTAAGGGGGAGGAAAGAAAGAGAGAAGGAGGGAGGGAGGAAATAAGGAAGGGAGGAAGGAAAGGAAAGGAAAGGAAAGGAAAGGAAAAGAAAGGAAGGAAGAAAGGGGGATGGAGGAAGGAAATAAATAAGTGAGGAAAGAGAGAGGAAGGAAAGAAAGAGAGAAGGAGGAAGGGAGGAAGGACAGACGGAAGGAAGGGAGGAAAGAAGGAACAATCAGAACAGACGGGGTCAATTTGACCCGGGAGGACGACACAAAGGTTAATTAGCAACAATGCACAGACACACACAGAGCTTAATAATAAACCAACGTTCATGTATTTCGCTTTTTTACTATAACACAATCTACTAAAATGTCAAATGTCAGAATACAGCTAATAATGTGACTCAGGCAGGTCTGAAACATGTTAGATTAATGTCTGACTCTTACAATAATGTTCTTCAGATGTCACTGAATGTATCAGGGACTTTGGAGAAACATCAGTACTGATGGTCTGTTTGTTGGCCACAGCTGGCTGAGTGTCACAGCTGGCTGCAGCATCATTCAGCAGCTGAAATGATAAGTGTGTCTCCAAACTTAGAAAGAGGCTGTGTGCATTTCTGCAGCAGCAGTAACTTCATTAACAATGGATCAGTCAGGATCTGAAAGTAATTCATGTTCAGTGTTCTGCTGCACATCTACACGGGTCAGCTGTTACAACCACATTCAGGTTTATATGCTGGGATTGTTTGTAATAAAGCAGAACTTATAGATGAACCCTGAGCTCCATCAGAGCTGTCAGGACGTTTTTATTTTTAAGTAGCTGAAATTATTTTAAGAAGCCCAATGACTAACTGAATGTATACTGCATGCAACAGTGCATACTTTGTGAGGGCAGCTGCAGTACATACTAAAAGAGTAAAAGTAAAAGGATACAATTTGGAATGCAGCATCAGATTTCCTGAGACACCGGCTGAGGAGATGGAGTTGCAGCCATTTTCAACTCTAGCCTATTAATCAACCCTAGACTTAAACTAAATTATAACTCATTCAAAAGCTCTTAATCCTTCACACTCAAACTAAAAAACTTTACAGTCAGTTCTATTTGTTGTAGTGTATCACCCTCCTGGCCTGTACATTATCTGAATTCTTAGTTTATATCATGTTTAGTTCTTACTACGGATAAGGTCATTATAGTAGGAGACTTCATGTTTATATACATGTGGACGTTGATAATGATAGCCTTAGCACTGCATTTGTCTCTTTATTAGACTCAATTAGCTTCTCTCAGAGGGTCAATAAATCCACTCACTGTCTTCCCATAAAATCCTATTTCATCAGACCATTAATAGCATTCCTATTACTGGACTATATGTCCTTTTACAAAATGCCTTCACTAAGTGTCTGTCTGATGGGGCTGTAGCTAAATTAGGAAGTGATACCATCAGCAATGAATTAAATGCAATACAACAGAGGACTCTTGTGCTAACTGTAGTCCCTCCCAATATCCTTATTATTATTATTATTATTATTATTATTATTATTATTATTATTATTATTATTATTACTGGATTATTGTAATTCATTATTATCAGGCTGGCTTAACAAGTCTCTAAAGAGTCCCCACCTGCTCCAATGTAATGACAAAAACAAGAATAAGAGATCCAGAATAGAATTTAAAATCCTTCTTCTCACCTACAAAGCTCTTAATGGTCAGGCTCCATCATATCTCACAGAGCTTATAGTACCTTATGTACCTACTAGAACACTTTGCTCCCGGAATGCAGGCCTACTTGTGGTTCCTAGAGTCTCCAAAAGTCAACTTCAATTATCAGGCTCCCCTGCGGTGAAACCATCTTCCAGTTTGGGTCAGGCAGACACCCTCTCTACATTTTTGATAAAGCTTATAGTTAGGGCCGGCCAGGCTTGTCCTGGACCAGCTCCTAGTTTATGCTGCTATATGCTTAGACTGCTGGGGGACTCCCATGATGCACTGAGCTCCTCTTTCCTCCTCCCTCTCTTCATCTGTAAGCATTTATGTACAATTAATGCATGTTACTAACTTGGCATCTTACCTGTAATTTTGTGCTTTCTTGTCTGGGAATCTATTATTATTAGTCATTTTGGCCACTTGTTAGTTATGTTTCTATTATTCTTATTGTTGTTATTGTTATTATTGTTGTTGCTGTCATTTTCTGTGTGTGTACCGTCTCCCTCTCTCTCTTTCTCTCTTAACCCAACTGGACAAGGCTATCTCTCTGTCTCCCTCGCTCTCTCTCTCTCTCTCTCTCTCTCTTGCTCACTTCTGAGAGTAAAAGTTGTTTGGAAGACATGTTTGGACGTTTGTTTCCCTGTCCTCTTCCAGGAGTTACCTGGACATGGCTAAAGTTCTGGTGTTTCGTCACCTCTTCTGGTTTGTGCTGTCAGTGGTCTTCATCACCGGGGCCACCAGGATCTCTGTGTTTGGGTTGGGCTACCTTCTAGCTTGCTTCTTTTTCCTGCTGTTTGGGACCAGGCTATTGGTCAAAAAATCCAGGACCCGTCTCGTCCTGTGGGACTGTCTCATCATCTATAATGTGGCAGTCATTATATCTAAAAACATGTTATCAGTAAGTATAAAGCTCATTATTTGGTGTTAGATTGCAACTTTTAGAGGCTTCTTGGTTCCTCAGACTTTTTAGTAACCTCTTTAGTAACCACCACGTTACTAAAGAGCCGCACATTTTGGATCATTTGTACAGTACTTACAAAGACAAACAGGGTGCATGTTATAACAATGGTTACTGAAGGTAAACACAGCAAACAAAATGGGCTAATCCTATTTTATTCCTGTATAAACTAAAAACTGGAAGATATAAATACATAAGTTTAAAAAAAAAAAAAACACACAAACAGTTAGGCAGGTTAGAAACAAGCCAATTGTTGATCCAGATAATCTAAAGAAATGAAGGACCTGAAATATGTGTAATAATCTCTCATTGCTCAGGAAACTGTGTGCACACTACTACAGTAAGTAGAGCTGAAGCAGGAAACTGTGATGGATGTTTACAACAGACAGTTTGGGTAAAGATTTTACTGTTCCTTTTTGTTTTTTCTCACCTGATGAGTTTGACTAACCTGGTGGTAAGATACACAGGCAGTAATAAATGTAACTACACATTAGAGCTGCAGTACCTACACACACACACACTATGTGGAAACAAGAACTGTGATTGGTCAGCTTTGGCTGTCTTGGCACATCTAACAGACATCTCCACTGCAAGCGCTTTGCTCACTGTGATGTCCGCTCTCTCACAGTGAATGTAAACAAGTTGACTGCACCGCAAGAGTCTTTTCTATTTGCAAAGACACACAGCATAATTACACAGATTACACCTTTTAAATCGATCAATAAATGAACCAGGCAAGCAATCTTAACATCAACTTGTTGAATATGGACAGCTGGTGCCTTACCGATATTGATTTACAACCTTCGACCCAAAATACTATTAATGCTGTTATATTTAATGTTTGTCTGTAACACAACTTGGAACGAATTACAGTATTATAACTTGTTTCAGTATTGAATAGTATAAGGGATAACAGCTTCAAAATGCAGTAATTATATTACAGTTACTAATCGCAGTAACGCCCCATTACTTTTATACTTGATAAATGGCAGGTTGATATCAGTGTGAGGTGACAGACTGCTCTAGAGGACAATACAAATTCCAAAGTTGTGTTGTAGCTTAACTGGCTTCCTACAAAGATACAGCTACACTCAGGAAGCATCTGACACTGGTGTCGTTTAGAGTTGGTGAATGTGTGAATTGTGCTGCAAACGTCTCATTTTCTATTTCTACGTGTTAAATACAAATGATGCGGTGTGTGTGTGTGTGTGTGTGTGTGTGTGTGTGTGTGTGTGTGTGTGTGTGTGTGCGTATGTATGTGTGTGTGTAGGATTCTGAGTTGTTTAAGCAGCTTTGAAAGAGATGACAGCTGAGTAACAGAAGTAACAAGTAATATAATGCGTTGCTTTAGCTGCAGACTAGTATGTAAAACAATATGATTACTTTTCAAAATGAGTATTATGTTATCAGTAATTAATTACAATGTATGTCCAACATTGGTTATATAAAGGGACTCTTTTCTATTTTCTAAACTGTGAAGACACTTTTGAAAATTGAGTCTCCATATACTGATGAACTGTGTGTAACTATGTGTGTGTGTGTGTGTGTGTGTTTTTCAGATCCTGGCATGTGTGTTTGTGTTTGAGATGCAGAAGAGCTTCTGTTGGGTGATCCAACTCTTCAGTCTGGTTTGTACAGTCAAAGGATACTATGACCGTAAGTGCTTTAATAATCATTTATAAAATGGATAGCTCCAGTCCTTGGTTATGATTGGCTGAGCTGTGTTTGAAGCCCTTGTAAAATAAAAAAAATCTTTAAGCATGCTTGTCTAGCCTGATTAGCATGCTTTCACTGTCTGTGTGTTGCTTGGCAATCATTCTGGTAAATGTCGCTGAAGAACGTATTGCTTGGTGGAAGAATGATTATTTGTTATCAATAAATTATTGCATTTTTGCTGTGTTTATTGTATGACCATTTAGTAACCATTTTAAAAAGCAATAAGGTTTTACAGTGATTTTAGAATAGCTAAGGGCTTTTAAACAACGTCCATTAGCTGTTCTAAAATCACTGTAAACTATGGCCTCTTGTAGCTTATAGCTTAATAATAGTATACATAGGAATAGCAACTGTACAGTATCAAAAATAATTTATCATCACATTGTGTTTTATACGTTAGCCTAAACATTTAGTTTGTGAAGGACAAGTTACGAAATTACAAAAATAGAATCCCCCCCTTTCTAGTTTGGTACTGGATCTTTTAATATTAGATGGCTTTTTATCCACAGCTATGACTTCTAATATGAATGTCTTTCAAGTAGCAGTATATCACATATCACATGATATTTGATCAGAAAGTCATACCTGACAGAAGCATTGGCAGACTGTTACTTTTTTATCTTGGTGTGTGCGTCATTGTGTTTTATTTTTTCCTAACAGCGAATGCAGTGAGTGACAGAACGTGTAGTCTCCCAGTAGAAGAAGCCGGGATCATCTGGGACAGTATCTGTTTTCTCTTCCTGCTGTTGCAGAGGAGGGTCTTCCTCAGTTTTTACTTCCTGCATGTGAGGGCAGAGCTGCAGGCTTCTGCCAAACAGGCCTCAAGGTAAGTCACAATATATGTATGTATCAGATGACTGAACGATGAGCTAATACAGTACTACAGACAATGCTATGGTGCTGATTCAAAATCTGAGGGGCCAGATTTAAGTAATAGAAAGAATAAAAGAATATAAGAAAGAAAAATCCCTATTTGGTTGAAGTGCTCAGAACTAATTTACATAAGCTATGGGTTTAGTAGCCACTGAGCTAATCAATAATAATGTATTCATTTGCATTCTTGAACTTTGGGAAAAGTCAATGTAACAAAATAATGTAATTCAAATAATTAAAGGTCTACTTGTTAGTTTTTCAGGGAGTGAGTGGAGTTAGCTCAAGTTTAACTTAAGTTTAATTTAAAGGCAATATTTATTACCCTGTTTTACAGTGTACACAAGAACAGTGATGACATCTGTTCTTTCCTTCCATTCTTTCCTTCCAGGGGGTTTGAGCTCTTCAAAGCCAGTATCAAGAAGAATATTAAGTTCCACCAACAAGCTGAGAAGAAATCTCTGTCACAGCTCAAGAGATCGTAAGTGTTCACTCTACAGTACATACAGATGTTAAGAGCAGCAGGTGAAATTTGATTTTGTAGCTTTGTAATGGTGTATCAACGATCATGTAGAAATGGAAATGCTTAAAAATTAAATTAAAAAACCAGCTCAAATAACTCCACAACACAAAGACACAGATTCAAACAACATGTGGTTTCAGGGATAAAAGTGTCCATAGCAACCTCCATAGCAACAATAGAAAACGTGACAAAAATATCTGAACCAAGATTATGAAAACAAATAGCATATTTCTTGGTTGAAATCTTATAAAAATGTCAAAACTATCATAAAATATTGACGTAGACACAAAAGGCAAGGCAGTTTTATTTATATAGCGCATTTCATACACAGTGGCAACTCAATGTGCTTTACATAAAACAAACATTTAACAGAAAAATTGGAAATAAAAAAAGAAATTGGAAATAAAAAAAACCCCAAAAAACATAAAAACATGGAATTTGAGAAATACAATAAAACCCAATAATAGTAAACACACACATACCCCCCCCCCCCCCCCACACACACACACACACACACACACACAAAAAAACAGTGTATGTAGGCATTTCATAATTTTAGAACCGTTACTGTGAAACTAATATGTTTTGTGCTGTGGATCAACACAGCAGCTATTACACATTTTGATGTGAGACTGGGCTGGGACTGCATCTAGCACCTGACCTAAATATACCATAGGCAAACATCCAACATGTATGCAGAATGCACAGAGTTACATTAGCCCACATTCATTCCATTCTTCTGTCTCCTCTCCTCTCCTCTCCTCTCTTCCTCATCATGTCATCTCAGGATGCAGAGAATTCGCTCCAAGCAGCAGAAGTACCGAGACGGACACAAAAACAAGTCCAGAATCAGATGAGAGTCAGACTGCTGGTAGGACTCACTGGGTTATGGGAAAATAACTGTTACAGTCAGCAAAGATTTCACAAACATGTCTTTGTTGGTCCACTGAATGTGAGACAGACAGATGGTGATGTCTAGTAATAGTCCAGTAGGGAGTATTGTACTTATTTTTTTACTTTGTAGAACAGCATTTTATATTCAAAATGATAATTATGATATACTGATATCAGCTTTCTTTGATTCCTCCTGTTCCTCATTCTTTATTTCATCCTGTATATCCTTCATTTCTTATTTCTGTCTTCAAATGACCTGAAAACATGAAAATCCTCAAAACTGGAGATACTACGATTTCACAGTCTTGACATATGTGTTTATCTTTAAACCACTTTATAAGCTTTTAAAAGTTTTTTTGAAAGGTACGATACAAATACATTTAGCATATTATCATCTTGTAAAGTTGTTCTTGCTAATTTGATGGACATTATGTCCATAAAGGTTACTAAGGTTAGCAGAACCATCAGCATGTCTGTCCTGTGCAGCACACCAGTCTAAGCTAAACATGCTCTTGTTTCCCCAGACACCGATACAGACAAGAAAATGTCTGGGAAGAAAAAGTGGTATCAACCGTGGGCTGGGACCATGCAACAGGTATGACAAACACTCCAGTTAAACACTGGGACTTGCTGCTGATTGGTAAAAAAAAACTGACTGTATGAATGAAGGTGTCCTCATGATCCAATTTAAGATGATGTCCATGTAGAGATTTAGAGAGTGTAATGTGTTTCTTTCTACTCATAGTGCTCCACTCAGGAGAGTACTACCTGTTTGAATCAGACAGTGAGGATGAAGAGGAGATGCAGTCTGAAGAACAGAAGCCTCAGAAACAGACCGCCTGTCAGGTCAGACACCCAACTCCTACAACAACTCACACTATATTTACTCAAATGCTACATATAGTCAATCAATATATGGAAGCCTTATAATGATTATAATGATTTTTAATTATACATGGCCGTTTCAGTTTACTCAGCAGCTTTGTTGTAGTGCAGCAGTGGGACAACAACATGACCAGAGACCAATTTAAGCAAGTCCAATCCCAGCTCTAATGCTGCAGGAAAGCTTCGTGCAGAAGAGTCATGTATTCACAATATCTGCTTTTAAACGGATGACTTACAATGTAAATGACAGTTGCTGTATCATAATGTGTTCTTACTGTTAACATGCAGTGTTGAAATTCCAATATACATGTGTTAATTGTTTTGCTGTCTGTTACTTGTTTTCCTCTCTCTCTCAGTTTGGCGTACCAGGCGTGGGTGAGCAAACGTGAAAACAGCTCTGAAAGAACGTCAGAAACGCCAGAGACAGTTAAGGAGGACTGAGAGGAAAAGAGAAAGAGAGAGAAGAACAAGTATCTTTACAACAGGAGTCTTGTTCTGTGATAGGTTAGATATGTTCAATTCCTTTTTACTGTCAGGGATGTCAGTGGATGCTAAGACACAGTGACGCCATAAACTGTGAGAACCCCATAGAATATGTAAATATACCTCTTTATTAGATGAGCATTGGTAATCATATCACATGGATACCAATTCTTTTTTAGAGTTACGTAGCTTCTTTCAAAGGTATATTAGGTTAGGGTTAGGGTAACTCTCCAAGGAATAATGTAAATCAATGTAAAGTCCTCTGAAGTGATGAAACATTGTTGTGGTGTGTGTGTGTTTATGTGAGTAGGTTGTGGGGACCAATGATGTGTTTGAGGACCATGTAATCCAGGAGGAGGTGGAGGAGCCAGAGGAGAAGCAGTCTGGTAAGCTCACTTTATATTTGCATCCTCCACATTTCACCAACATGCTGCTGTGTGTACATGTAGTATGTGGTCGTCTGTGTGTCTAGTCTACTGTGTGCACTACATGGGAGGCCTCTTCTTGTGCTTGTGGTTAGTTATTGTCATCATGGGAGTAACTTAATTCAAAATGATACTTCAACAGGGCACTTTACAAGAGTCTAGAGTATATTCATTTAGACTCAATATAGTCAATAGGACAGCTCTATTCATCAGGTGACAGCAGGTTGGCTTACTGTATCTCCTCTCTCTCTCTCTCTCTCTCTCCTCTCTCTCTCTCTCTCTCTCTCTCTCTCTCTCCTCTCTCTCTCTCTCTCTCTCTGTCTCTGTCTCTGTCTCTCTATCTCTCTCTGTCTCTGTCTCTCTCTCTCTCTCTCTCTCTCTCTCTCTCTCTCTCTCTCTCTCTCTCTCTGTCTCTGTCTCTCTCTCTCTGTCTCTGTCTCTGTCTCTCTCTCTCTCTCTCTGTCTCTCTCTCCTCTCTCTCTCTCTCTCTCTCTCTCTCTCTCTCTCTCTCTCTCTGTCTCTGTCTCTGTCTCTGTCTCTGTCTCTCTATCTCTCTCTCTCTCTCTCTCTCTCTCTCTCTCTCTCTTCTCTCTCTCTCTCTCTCCTCTCTCTCTCTCTCTCTCTCTCTCTCTCTCTCTCTCTCTCTCTCTCTCTGTGTGTGTGTGTGTGTGCTACAGGTCATGGTGAGATGGTCCAGAGGATCTTGGATATCCTGCGCTTCTTATGGGCCATAGTTCTGGCCATGGTGGATGGACTAACTCAGTGGCTCAACCTGCTGACTAAACAGTACAGAGAGACATCTACTGTTCTGTGCAATGAACGCTACTTCATCATACACAAGATACAGCAGGTAGACACAACATGGAGATGTTTGACTGATCTTTGGAAATGAACACTAAGCGCACACGCACACACACACACACACACACACACACAAACACACACACTCTAACTTGTGTTGATCTCCCTCTGAACAGCAGCATAATACAACAGCAGACTCCACAGATGACCAGTTATCTCAGGGCAGTGAGAGTCCCACACTGGAGACCTGTTTGGATGAGACTGACGCAGAAAACTCCACCAGATACAGGTTTGTGTGGAAAGAGTGTGTGTGTGTGTGTCACTGAAGCACATATGAAGAAGCAGCACTGGTAGAACCTGTTGGGATGTGAATAAGGTCATTTCCACAGTCTGACAGGGGTACATACGTAGCTTTATGTGGATTTTTGGGGGTGCATTGGGTATAATTCTATGAGGTGTAATGAAAGCCTACCCTTATTCAAACATGAGAATGGTGTTTGATTTGTCCAGCTGTTTAATATTGTAGCAGCTACTTTTTTCTACACATTAAGATATATTCCTTCACCTTAATGTTTTATAAACTAAAGAACTTATCACTGATCTTAGGAAAAACAGAGGTAAACTAATAGGTAGCATTATACATGATGATGTTCACATGATGACACATATAAGTATCTAGGAACAGTGTTTGACTCCAACTTAAGTTTGATGCAAAGAATTCACTTAATGCAGAAGGTCTGTAATAATGTTTTATAAAACTTTTGTCAACCTTTTATTGGAGGTCTTTTAACATTTTCATTCATATGTTGGTTCAGTAGGTTGTCTGAAGGACAAGGATAGTCTAAATGACATTGTAAAGGTTGCTTTAAGATAACTGGAGTCCAGCTCAAAGATTTGTGCTCCCTCTGGAAGAAAAATGCGGTGTAGGAAGCAAATGGAATTATTAGTTCATCTGAACATGTACTGTCAAGTGAATTCTCTGTAATGCCCTCAGGCTGGTGCTATCATGCAAACTGCTATTCTAATTCCTTCATTCCTTCTGCTATCAGGCTGTTAAATGCTGGCAGTAGTTATTGAAATGTAGGCCACCTCCTTTAAACTTGTGTGGACTGCAAGTGTCTTTGTGTTTTGATGTTGTTGCCACCTGGCTCCTCATGTAAGCCTACATATATGTGGTGACCTGAAGGTGACAGAGTGTGTCTGCTACTGTCATGTCTACTTGTCACTGGCATGTTGATCCTTGATCCTTTTATTTATGTGCACTGGGTCAGATATAGAACTAAATTGCCATTCTGGGATAAATACAGTTCTTTGAATCTCTATCTAGGGAGCAAGTGTTGCTGGAATAATATATTTCTGTACAATAATCCACTTTGCATCCTTTGTTTCTTAAATTTCTATGTATTTAGTATTTTTATGTGCGTGTGTGTGTGCGTGTTTGTCAATCTCTTTCTCAGCTGCCTGGAGGTGGATAGCAGCGGTGCAGCAGGTCGTTCTACCCCCAGGCCAAGGCTCAACAGCACTGAGAACCTCTTGATTGAGGACCCCACACTCAGCAGCATGGAGATAGTACCAGACCCTTCCCAACAACAAAGCAGACATTCCAGAACAGCCAGTGAGCTGCTGGGAGACAGGTAGACACAGCAATCATCCATATTCTCTACACTGGTTACTGGTTTCAGTAACAACCACAAAGCACTCTGGGCCTGATTTACTAAGTTCCTGAATAAAGAGTCCTAAATTGCGTGTTTTGTGGGTGATTTATTAAGAAATAACTGTGGAAAATGAAATTTGATTCCATGGAATTATAGATTCTAGTGGAAGAGGTTAACAAACATATTGAGTTATAGCAAATAAATATTACCAGAAAAACGTCTGTATGGGAGATTTGATTAATATTAATATATATTAATAAAAATATTAACACAGGTGGAAAAAACATTTTCTCTGTGTATTTTGTCATTGAAACCTCCCTTTCAAACGTATTATTTATAGGTGCAGTGACCATCAGCAAAATTACCTTCAGGTTTGGTAAATCACAATGTGTGTGCTAAATAACATATTTGCATTTTCTCCTCCCTGTATTTTACACACTGGGGTTAAAACGTCTCATATTACATATTCATTATGGTAAACTACTAAATGGACAGCGCGTACTATCTTGCACATGTGAAAGATGCAAACCTCAGTGTGTCGCGTTAGTAGATCAGCTTGCATATTTTTTTGCGGGTGATGTCAAGTTTGCACACGTTTTAACACACACAAACAATTAGTAAATCAGGCCCACAGTGTCTAGAAGCAATAATAGCACAATGCTTGCGAAGGGGGGTGTATGATCCATGACTGTGTTAAAGGGATACTATAGTTTATTAGAAAGAAGTTTTCTATAAATTCATGAATAAATGAACCTTCCCCTTCTCTCTCTGCAGGCAGTTCTTCATTGAGGAACTGGAACAGAGCAGAGAGTTCTACAACACCCAGAGCCGTTTGCTGAAGCTGCTGTTTGCCATGTACAACCTGCTGGCAGCCAACTCAGAGCTAGTTTGCTATTTCATCATAGTGGTAAACAATGGGGTCAGTGCCTCTGCGATATCACTGGTCCTGCCTATAATGGTGTTCCTGTGGGCTATGTTGGCTGTCCCAAGACCAACCAAGAAGTTCTGGATGACTGCTATAGTATACACAGAGGTATGGATATTGAAACTATAAACCATTACTTATAGATGAGGTGGAAAGGTGCAATATTTTTCATATTGTTTAACCACAGACATACAACATACAACATCAAGACAACACAAATTCATAAAATACAGTGCAAAGCATCAGTGATCCTAACATTGCTCTTTGTCATTCTGTTATTTTGGATCCAATCACTGTGAGTCCCCAAAGTCAGACATTTCCAAATCCTACAGAGAGGGCTTATAAAGCTCCTATGTCCTTTATATTAAAAAGGAACGTATTAGGCTTTTTGTGTTTTCCTGTTATTTATATACTGTTATGATATGTTAAACATGGTTAAAGTTCCAAAACTTGAGGATAATGTATGTAGAAATTCTCCCTGCAAGCCAGGGCTTAAATGCTTTGAGAAGCTGTTATAGCCAATCAGAACAGAATGGGCTTCTCAGGAGGGGGTCCTTTAAGAGACAGGTGCTAAAACTGTCTGAGGCTGAAGTGAGGGGCTGCATAAAGGTTCTATTATGTCCTCAGAATGAGTGTCAGTTCACACTTAGATGGTGAGCATGCTTGTGCAGATTCAGAGGGCTAAGTAAAGTAAAGTTAACTGAAAGCTGAAACAACATGAAGAACAACAAGAAACCAATACAGTATGTAACAACTGAAACAACATGTTTTACAGCTCTATAACACAAATACCTCAGTTTTTCTTCCATGCAGACAAGTCATAGCTTCACATTTGAGCTATTCGCTGTTTCGTCTCTATTGGAAAATGTGGCTGTGTCACTAAAATACTAACTTAACACACAGTAAATTCTTTCTTGATAATATTTATATATTATTTATAATTCAACAGACATGTTCTTCATTTACTCACAGGCGATGCTGTCCAAAGGCACTCAAAGGGAGGGAAAATAAAAGGAGTAAGCCGCCCACAAGTCAGGCCATGCCTATCGCAGGAGTCCTCAAGTGACCTTAAACCCTCTAGCAGCATCATGTGACTCTAGAGACCAAAAAAGTTAAAATAGACCTTCAGTGCAACTAAGTGCAATAACAAAAATGGCCACCAAACGTAATTTGGACAGCTTTTCAACATACAGGTCATAACACCCCCCGCCTGGTATTGATATAAGATTAAAACAGAGCTAATTAAAAAAATTAACTGATTTAAGCTGATTTGAAAGTATTTATTTGACTACGGTAAAGATGTGCTTACATTTTGACAAGAAGCAGTCAAACGTCATGTCTCAGATATGAATAACAACCTAGTTAGTGTAGGTTGCTTTTGCAACACTACAATAACAGGATATACTGTAACTAATCCAAGAATCATATTCAGGAAAGCCTCATATGGTAGACTCACGCTCTAATAGACTTTATTGTTTGTTCAATAAGTGTAATATATAAATTACAAGTGATTAGATTTGGAGAAATCAGGCATCTCACCATTGTAATCCAATGTCTAAATGTCAGTAATGATTCCAAAAGAAGTGCCAATACAGGTCAACAAAAGCTTTCATATTACACTGACTGGTCTGATGGAGAGTGTCTCTGACTGGTAGTATACTGTTGTGATCCTCCTCTCTCCAGGTGATGGTGGTGGTAAAATACCTTTTCCAGTTTGGATTCTTCCCCTGGAACAGTGTTTATGAGATGACTCTAAATGAAGACAAGCCTTATTTCCCACCTCGTATCCTGGGCCTGGAGAAGACTGACAACTACATCAGATATGATCTTCTTCAGCTGCTGGCTTTGTTCTTCCATAGATCACTGCTCATGGTAAGTCAGTATTTACAGCACTGGTTAAAGTTGTGGTTCATGCTGAGAACAACAAGGGCAAAATTAGTTTTCAAAATAATAATAATAATAACTTTTATAGCAATTTCAAAACTTTTTTCAAAACAAAGTTACAGTGTTTTATAGTAAAAGTAATAAATAAATCAAATCCAAGACATAAAAATGAGTTTTAAGAAGAGATTTAAAAAAGGAAACTTAGTTTGGGAGTTCCACAGCTGTGAGGTCAGGACAGCAAAGTGCTGCTCCCTCTAAGTCACAGATACAGGTTTAAAAACAAGCATCTTCAAGCTTCTTCATCAATACATTTTAAAACTCACAGGCCACTAGTGAAGGCCAGAAAGGACTGATGTGATGTGATCACAACTCGTAGAACATGTTAAAGTGCAATAATACTGTATCATTCTTGTCATTTTCACACTCTACAATAATCACATTCATTTATGTGGAATATTTCATATTACTCTGGTGCATACTATATCTATTTTCATTGTTACTCTATACTTTTTATATGTTTATATATTTTATATATGTTGTACTATGTTTAATGCACTAGCCAGGAGTAGCATTCCTAATTGTGTTGTATTAACAATACAATTACATTAAAGGCTTTCTATTAAAATTCTGGCAGCTTTTGTATAAGTTGCAGTTTTTAGATGTTTTTCCTGCCAAGATCTGAATAAAGTTCAGGAGCTACAGTAGTCAAGTCTGGAGGATATAAAAGAATGGATGACTTCAAATGAGGGAAATGACCTCATCTTACTTAAATGTCTCAACTGAACAAAGCAGGACTATGTAAATAAAGGAGCAGCATTGCTTCTGTATTTGCACAGTAAAGCTTGTTAGCCCTAACTTAACTTAATACACAGAAAATATACACAGTAAAATACACAGAAAAAATGATTTGATAGGGGAAATTGTGCATGCAGATACTTACCATAGCAAAACATAGATTGACATGCCTCACAAAGGTCAACTGTGTTCTGTGTTCTTATATTTTGAAACAACATATTACAGATTTACTTGAGGGATGACTTGGAAGACCTATCCTCAGTAAACCCTTCAGTACACTGGTGTATCATCTGAGACCAGCTCCTGAAAACTGGGAGTAGTGAACAGCTGAAGGAATTACTACTTAAGTAACACTAAGGCAAGAAGGCCTTGTGCACGTGTGTGCGCACGTGTGTGTATTAGTAATTAAATCATTCATTTTAGGTCTAGTTTAAGGGTAAGAGTTAGGGTTTGGGTAAGAATCTGGGAAATTACTGTAAGTCAATGTAATGTCCCCTGAAATGGTGGAAACATGACTGTGTGTGTGTGTGTGTGTGTGTGTGTGTGTGTGTGTGTGTGTGTGTGTGTGTGTGTGTGTGTGTGTGTGTGTGTGTGTGTGTGTGTGTGTGTGTGTGTGTGTGTGTGTGTGTGTGTGTGTGTGTGTGTGTGCATCCACATATAGCGTTATGGCCTGTGGGACCATGAGGGCCCTCTGGAGGAGCAAAGTCCCTCACCACAGAGTTGTAAGGATGAAGAAAAGATGAAAGAAGGAGATGAAGATGGAGGGAAGAAAGAGAAGGAGGGCAGAAGCAGCTCAACATCCACCCTGGAAAACCTGGAAGTGACTGATTTGGACCAGCTTGAAAAGGTTGGCACAAATACTTGATATTAGCAGCTATTGGTTTGTTCTTTATGAGTAACTTTGAATTCATGTGTTGTTGGGTGTTGACTGAAGTGCAGTTAAGACATCAGACTTAGTTTTTAAAGATTTACTTTACTGTGTTTTAAAATCCAATGTTTATTAATGCAGAATAACGTGGACTCTGCTGAACCGAGCACCAGCTCTGCTGCTGCTAGTCCACAACCCTCTGCAGCTGAACCAGCACCGGCACAGGATGGACAGGAAACTCTGCCTGCAGTGAAGGACATGTCAGATCCTCCCAGCAGGCTGGGGGTGGATAAAATAGAAGGAGACAAAGAGGAGGTCATAGAGGAAGCCCCAAAGAAGAGCAGCTCCATTCGCTTCCGCAGGAAGCCTAAACAACCCAAACAACAACGCAGCAAAGGTCTGTGCTTTCATTAGACCGTGCACTGTAGAGAGAATTGTTTGTAACTCATAACATTAACATTGGCTGCATTCCATTAAAGAGCAACTTAGCAGCCCGAAAGGCAGATTCTCTCTTTAAAAGTTTCAAGCTTGTTTCATCTCTGACCTTTAACAACAGCGAGCAGTGTCACTGCACCGTTCAAAGAAGAGAAGGCTCTTGCATTCAGCAAGTTTTGAATCTTTTAAAGCAGACAATCATTCCCATGTTACTCTGTTCTGTCTGTTCCAGTAGACTCCACATCTGAGACCGCAGATTCTAGTAAAGAAGCAACAAAGAAGCAGAAAGGCAGGAGGAGGGAGGCAGCCAGTCAGAGACTGCTGGCTGCGGGACAAAAGATCAAACATGTGTGCATCTCAGGGTGAGTAGAGTATTGTAGCTATTGTGTCATTATATACAGATGTCCTCTCAGTGTCCCTGTAAGCACATGTATCAATATATTCTTTTGATCAATCATTTAAAGCATTACTGAAATGTCATGGTGTTTTCTCTGCAGTGTTGAGAGTGTGTACAGGCCGGCTCAGGGTTTCTTCAGGGATATTGTCCATGCTGAGTACAGAGCTGCCACCGATGTCTATGCACTCATGTTCCTGACTGATGTCATCGACTTCATCATCATCATCTTTGGCTTTTGGGCTTTTGGGGTGAGTGACGGATGGAAGTTTTGTAATTATTCACTGATTATCAATTAAAACACAATCTATTTAAAATGAGCAGGCCTTCTAAGTCAACATGCTTGCTCGCATTGCACTTTCATTTTGATTGCGAAGTGGAAACATGACAAGTACGACAACTTTGAAGTTATTTACACATTTCACATATTTTGAACAGAATGTTTTAATCAGTTGGTAGAGGAAACCGCTCCTGACTCGTGTTCCTCTCCTTCAGAAACACAGTGCAGCAGCTGATATAGCCTCCAGCCTATCAGAGGACCAGGTTCCTGAAGCCTTCCTGGTTATGCTACTCATCCAATTCAGCACCATGATCATTGATAGAGCCTTGTACCTGCGCAAGGCTGTGCTGGGAAAACTCATCTTTCAGGTTCAGTTCACATTGAGATTATTCACATATCTGTCTGTCTGGTTGTCTGTTTGTTCCTGTGAAGAAGTCAGGAGGGGAGGACTGTGGCTCTCTGTAACTCTGTTTAACCCTTACATCCTGTTCATATTCTGACTCATAAAAGGTCTCTACACCAATCCACATTAAAAAATGCCCCCATCAGTCATTAATAAATGTTTTATTATTCCTTCTGTGGAAAAAAAGACATTCATAATCACTATTTTATGGTCCAGGAGAACATTTTATAGAATATGATGAATATAACAACATGTTTGAATGCTGAAATATGTATTTGGTGTTTTTACAGCTGTAAAATGTTAAAATGGGTCAAATTTGAACTGGAAAAGTATGTAAGGGTTAAGTTTAACCCTAACCCAGATGGGGGAACTAATGTTACAGGTGAAAAATGTGGTGAATGGCCTGCATGTTTAGTTTTACCTTGCTCTTCATTTTTAGTACACCTCTATGAATGTGCTTTTCTGCATTTTAAATGTTGGATCATTTTTGTTTTTCTTACATCTTTTCTGTCCACATTCTTTGGTTTCATTACACCAGGTGATCCTCGTGTTTGGGATCCACCTCTGGATGTTCTTCATCCTGCCTGCTGTCACTGAAAGGTGAAGTCAAATTATAAATTGCAGACTTGTACTTTGGGCTGTCTTTGGTAAAATATCGGATGAAAAATTCCTCACTTTGAGAGTACTGTACCACAGATTTGAGTTGTGTCTTCAGAATACTGCTGAAAGTTGAATCTGCCTTCTCTGTCTCTCTCTGTTTAGGATGTTCAATCAGAACTTTGTGGCCCAGCTCTGGTACTTTGTCAAGTGTATTTACTTTGGCCTGTCAGCCTATCAGATCCGCTGTGGATACCCCACTCGCATTCTTGGTAACTTCCTCACCAAGAAATACAACCACCTCAACCTGTTCCTCTTCCAAGGGTACGGACACTAAGTAATCCTGCAGCTATCTGACCTGTTTAGTAGACTGAACATGTGGGACAGAATGTAGTTTTTAAAAATCAAAGACGTGTTTCAGTTTGAATTTTATTTATATTTTATATATACAGTATATATGTGTATACATTTATATGTGTGTGTGTGTGTGTGTGTAGGTTTCGCCTGGTGCCATTCCTGGTGGAGCTGCGAGCAGTGATGGACTGGGTTTGGACTGACACCACTCTGTCTCTGTCCAACTGGATGTGTGTGGAGGACATTTATGCCAACATCTTCATCATCAAATGCAGCCGTGAGACAGAAAAGGTATGAAGTGTATAAGTTCAGTCATGTAACAGCCAGGCGAGTAGTTCCAGGTCTGAAAAGTGAAGCTAATGTGGAAGTGTTTTTTAAACCTGCATTCTCTATAATGGTCATTGTATTTTTGCTGAAGTTAAAGTCTAAAAATCAGATTTTCTGCCCTCAGAAATACCCACAGCCTAAAGGCCAAAAGAAGAAGAAGATAGTGAAATATGGAATGGGTGGACTCATCATCTTCTTCTTGATCTGCATCATATGGTTCCCCCTTCTCTTCATTTCATTGGTCAGATCAGTGGTGGGTGTGGTCAACCACCCCATTGACGTCACAGTGACTGTCAAGCTGGGAGGATATGAGGTATTCAATATTTCATACAGCAGTCTGTTTTACTGTCTCTTAATACAGAATAAAGTAACGTATGATAAAAATTACGACTACTTTAAAACTACAGCTATGGTAAGCTAAGTTATTTTAAAGATTATTTAGTATCTGCAGAATGTTGATCATAATTAATATACAGTATATACTGTCATTATACAGGGATTTTTTATTGGATATGGCCTCTTAATGTCTTTATAATTTATGTGTTTTTGTGTGTGTGTGTGTGTGTGTGTCCAGCCCCTGTTCACCATGAGTGTGCAGCAGCAGTCCATCAAGCCCTTCACAGAGGCTAAATATAATGCCCTCACCAAAGAGTTTGGAGACAATGCGGTGCGTGCTGTTTTCAGTGTGATTTATGTTCAGTCTGTATATACTGTCTGCTACTCACTGACCTGCTGTCTGATTAATGTAAATACTTATGGTTTATGCAGGCTCCGTGTGTCATTGTTGAAGAGCAACTACACACTAAATCAGTTTTTACACTGTACAAATTATCACATAAGTCTGGATATGATGTTATTTTTTCAAACATTACACAGTGTTAAAAAAAAACAACTCTTTCTGCTCAAAATTAGCTTATTTCTGTCTGCTTGGATTTTAAAATTCTGTTCATTTTTTTCTTTGAGCAGCTTCTTAAAGAAGAAGGACAAAAAAGCCTTTCCAGATGCTTAGCCTTTTTCTCTCTGTCTCACTTCTTTAAGCAATTTGTGGAATTACTTACTCTATTCCAGGGTGTAATTTCCACCTGGGATTCCACTTTTAAAATCAACACATGCACGTGTTTGTGTGTTTGTGTGTGTGTGTGTGGTGCCTCTGTTTGTATCTATTTCTCAAGGAGACCTTTGTGTTTATGCACATCTAGGTAGCCATGCAGTTCATCACTCTCTACAATTATGACGACATTGTGACGGCCATGATCGAGGGCAGCTCTGGATCAGTGTGGAGGATCAGCCCCCCCAGCAGACAGGAAGTTATTAAAGAGCTGCTTGGAAGCCCTGTTGACTTAACACTACGTTTAGCCTGGAACTTTCAAAGGTAAAACCTTTTCTCTAATTGTTCCACAATGGCACTGTATTTCAGAGATAAGTGCATAAGTATCACCAAACTAACAAAGTATAACTGAAGCTGACAGTGCCCAGCAGAGGCTTTCAAATCATTGCTGAAGCAAGAGTCTGACAGTACAGCTGAGGCTGAAAAAATGCTGCTAAAACTTAGGAAGTACTACTTATAAATATACAGGCTGGTAAAAAAGTAACTGAATCTAACAAGGCACAGCTTAGGCTGACAAATACAGCTGAACATATACAGCTGAAGCTAACAACAATAGCTTAGGCTTTAGTAAGTATAACTGGATGGTTGAGATGCAGTTAAAACTGACAAATGTCAGCTGAGTCTGATAAAGTCCAACTGAAGCTGATTTAAGATGAGCAAAGTATGACAAAGTAGAACTGGGCCTCCCAAGCTGCCAGGAATCTGAAATGTCCTAAAATGATATTTTAATGGCCAAAAGATGTTTACCCATTAAACATGAATACTGGTCTTAAAGTAGGCTGTACCTCATACATGCTACTGGACATATGATACATATGGGAAGTAGAGCGCGTTGACCCAAATGCAGAGAATGATTACCACAACTGAAGAATAGGTCTTTATTTAAACCAAACCATACAACAACGGGCCAATCCAAAACATGAACAAAGCAAATGGATGCAAACCAACACGGGGGCAAATCTAACAGAGGCAAGTAAAACAGACACTCGGACAGCGACTGAACAGAAAACCTAAACCTATATAAGGCAGGAAAACCCAGGAAGTAAAAATAACCACACACACACACAAGGAAAAAATCTTTCAAAATAAGACACAAACTAAATCACAACAGAAACTACAGACAGGATGTGACACATAGTGCCCAACAAGTGTCCACAAAGATAACTTAAGACATTGTATGGACAGCTTTTATTTCTGATAGACTTTTCATAATTATTTGTTTCTGTAATGAAGTTTTTCTGCTATTGAAGTGATATTACTGGCTATCTGTGATGTGTCTTTGAATGTTTTTATCTCTAAAAGCTGATCATAGCTGTCTCTCTTTCTCTTTTAAAATGTGTCTTTGACAGGGACCTGGGTAAAGGAGGCACTGTGGAACACACTTTTGAAAGACACTCTATTGACCTGGAACCTGGGAACCCCGTCAGAGCAGATCTGGCCTCACTACTGGTTGGCAATCGCACTAAACCTGTGTACGTTCACTCTCTGGAAGGATGGTTCTGTAAATACAAGTGTTCTGTTTTATTTATTATATGTAGCTGTAACTTACGGCTATAAATTGTCTTCTTCTCAGTCTTATTCCTAATATGTTTCCTAACTACATCCGTGCCCCCAATGGAGCTGAGGCCAAACCAGTCAGTCAACTATCAGGTCAGAGTTCAATGATTTATTGTTGAATGAATACGGCATCATTTGTTTTTAATTTCATTGATTTTTTTAAAAAACAGATTCATACCTAGGATCAGACTAGATAGTCATAGAAGGAGCAACCAAAACTCAACATACTGGCTGATTAGCAACAGCTCTACCAGGACAGAATCAGAAGTAACAGTAAAATGAGCATAAGGAAGGTCACTGGTAAATGCCATTATATCACTGACTAAAGGTGTCCACTCCTTGAATATTTCAGTCTTCTCTTACTGGATTATTTTGACCAACATGGTGTTGCAGAGCACATTCTATCTCAAAGAAATAATACGTCAACGCTGGCAAAGTGCCTGTTTGGGTGTTTGCAGAATGATGCACACTATATGGAAGTAGAATTACTAATAGACTAATTACCAGTAAGCAACATGTTCTCCAACTGGATATCAGCTTTTTGTATTTATCATTCACCCCTCAAAGTGTCTGCTTTAACACAGCTGATTGGTTGGCTCCTAGGTAATGAAGATGGTTACTTGAATATAACCCTGTCCCTGAAGAGTGACAGGACATTGACCAGCAGTGGGAACCAGGAGTGGTGGGACATTGCCATCGCAGGCTGTAAACCCTCCTCATGTGGGGTTCTACCCATGGTCATATTCAATGACAAAGTCAGTCCACCAAGCCTGGGCTTCCTGGCTGGATACGGGTGAGGAGCACACACTCATAAATAACAAGTACATGGAGGAGGCTGGAGAAGATAACACATATAGTAATAATAATATAATAACTGGAATATACATTTCCTGAAGAAAATGTGTGTTTTCTGCCAATCAAAGTTTCAGTGAACTTTGATCTCAGTCATTTAAGTGTATGGCTGTGTAACTCACCATATGATTGTGTTACTATATATAAATATGTTTAGCATGTGCACATGGGTTACCTGAATACCAAGAATGTATTCATTTTAACCACACCCAGGAGGGAGATGTCTACCAAATATCTTCTGTTTACATTTCATGGTTCATAAATTATTAGTGAAAACACAGTTGACCTCACACCTCATCAAGAAAGCCCAACAGCATCTCTCTTTCCTGAGGACCCTGAAACGCAACACACTCCCCAGTGACATTCTAAAGAACCGCTGCACCACAGATGAACCAAAAACATCATGAATGACCCCTCACACCCTGATCACTATGTCCACCACTCTCCCTTCAGGCAGGCTCAGGGTCCTGCATACAAGAACTAACAGACTGTAAAACAACTCTTTTCCAAGAGCTGTTGACAAACTGATGAACCCCCTTAAACACCTGAGCTATGGCTCTACTGTTGCACTCTTAATATTTAGATATCTATATATTTATTTATCTGTAATATATACTTATATAATTATTTTCATGTATGCCGCTGGGATGGGAATGCTAAACAAATATGTCTATCTACCTACCTACCTACTTACCCACCTACTTACCTACTTACCTACTTACCTACCTACCTACCTACCTACTTACCTACTTACCTACTTACCTACCTACCTACCTACCTACCTACCTACCTACCTACCTACCTACTTACCTACTTACCTACTTACCTACCTACCTACTTACCTACTTACTTACCTACCTACCTACCTACTTACCTACCTACCTACCTACCTACCTACCTACCTACTTACCTACCTACCTACCTACTTACCTACTTACTTACCTACCTACCTACCTACTTACCTACCTACCTACCTACCTACCTACCTACCTACCTACCTACCTACCTACTTACCTACCTACCTACCTACCTACCTACTTACCTACCTACCTACCTACCTACCTACTTACCTACCTACCTACCTACCTACCTACCTACCTACCGACCTACCTACCTACTTACCTACTTACCTACCTACCTAACTACCTACCTACCTACCTACCTACTTACCTACTTACCTACTTACCTACCTACCTACCTACCTAGTTCAAGGGGGTTCATCAAGTATGCTGATGACTCAGTTATTGTCAGTCTGCTTCAAGAGAATGAGAGTGGCCACGGCCTAGTTATTGATGTCATCAGCGTCTTTATGTCTCTTAGGTTGAATTTGTTGTCTCTACTGTACATTTATTTGTCTATTGTACAAATGGAGGACGTCATCTCATCTCACTGCAAAACACCTATGGGTATCAATAAAGTAACCTGAACCTGAACCTGACATTGCATCAAATCATACAGTTCAATGTCTATTTTGGTAAAGCATCCCACATTTTATATCATTTGAATGATGCATTCAAGAGTTGTGGTGGTTTATATGCATTAGCCCACCATACACAAGGTTTTCATAACAAATTACAGAAGAACGGTAAGAGGTACCCATAAACAAATGGATAGGTTTTGTTTAGGGTCATCTTAATATTAATTGTACCAAGTTTGGTGAAGATTGGATTATACAAATTACGAGAGAGAAGTAATAGCATACATGTCTTAGCCTGTATGTGTATGTCTTGTTTGTGTTTGTGAGATAAAGACATTACAGTAGGTTTGGACACAGGTAAATATCATAAATAGGTAAATATCATAAATAGGTAACTATCATAAATAGGTAACTATCATAAATAGGTAAATATCATAAATAGGAAACTATCATAAATAGGAAACTATCATAAATAGGTAAATATCATAAATAGGTAACTATCATAAATAGGTAACTATCATAAATAGGTAACTATCATAAATAGGTAAATATCATAAATAGGTAACTATCATAAATAGGTAACTATCATAAATAGGTAACTATCATAAATAGGTAAATATCATAAATAGGTAACTATCATAAATAGGTAAATATCATAAATAGGTAAATATCATAAATAGGTAACTATCATAAATAGGTAACTATCATAAATAGGTAAATATCATAAATAGGTAACTATCATAAATAGGTAACTATCATAAATAGGTAAATATCATAAATAGGTAACTATCATAAATAGGTAAATATCATAAATAGGTAACTATCATAAATAGGTAACTATCATAAATAGGTAAATATCATAAATAGGTAAATATCATAAATAGGTAACTATCATAAATAGGAAACTAACATCAAAGAGTTTTTGTTTAGAATCGGTTACAGTTTCCTGTTTCAACACTTCTGTCACTTATTTTCCCAATTCAGCAAAATACCAGATTTATATTCCCTTACGGCTGTGACATTGCAGATGTTTTTCAAATTTGCAAGGCAACTACAGTATTGTTACGTTATGGTTGCATTTAGGCAACTAAAACATTTTGGTTACAGTTAAGGAAGTCATTTGGCTCAGTTCATTTTCAAACAGTGATTGTGATTATTCTTTTTTTCCCACATAACCCTTCTTGATTGTAAACGTGTTCTTTTCTACTCTCTCCTCCCAGGATCATGGGTTTGTATGTGTCTGTGGTCCTGGTCATTGGAAAGTTTGTACGAGGCTTCTTCAGTGAGATCTCCCACTCCATTATGTTTGAGGAGCTTCCCTGTGTGGACCGCATCCTGAAGCTCTGCACAGACATCTTCCTGGTCAGTGTGCAGTGTGTTTGAATAATGTGTCTACATAAACACACAGCAGTCTCCATGTTGTTGAAGGTGTCCTGGAAAATCATTTCTTTGAAATCCTCGTCCATAAACTAGTGTTTCTGTTTTGTTTCAGGTGCGTGAGACAGGAGAGCTCGAGCTGGAAGAGGAACTTTATTCCAAAGTGATCTTCCTTTACCGATCTCCAGAGACCATGATCAAATGGACCAGAGACATCCACAATCAAGACAGATATTGACTGACTGACTGATTATTGTTTGTTGTAATAGAATACAGTGAAATCTAAAGTAGACTGCAAAGATGTGCAGGAACAGCACATGAAAGGCTTCTTGAGAACACTCTTTACCAGAGTGAACATTGACTTACGGCCAAGAAGACACATGAAAGGAGATGAACTCTAACTAACATACTGTATGAAGCGTCTCCTGTTGCTGGACGCATTCTTCACAGCTGCATGAGCACTTTCATCAAAGCATTTAAACTATTGAGAGTGGAAAGACTGTTCCAGTGTGTGTGTTGACTGAAGGCAGCTGAATGTCTGTCCTGTAGGATTGAACACTACGCCCTAGGAAGGCAAAAATTTGTTGAATTGAGTTGTGTTTGTTAATGGTCAGAGGTCGAAGGTCACACAGGAGACACTTTATTACTGCTCAGCCACGAATGAAGGATGTGTGGCTAAAAAAATGTAAACTGATAGTAGGTTGAACCAGCTGCAGTTACTGTATCAGTATGCTGATAGGTTTAAAAACATGCGATGCTGACAATCAAACAGAAATGTTTTTAAAAATAATTCATTCATTGTAACAAAAGTAACTCGTGGGCAGCAGCCATGTTCATTTTACATCATGATTCTAGATCTGATTTTAAGCACCACTTTGGATTATTTTTCTCACTCAGAAAAAAAAAAATCTGAGTTTGGACTTGAAAGTAAAAAGCAGCTCTTTCAGTTGCACTCCACCACAGGTCCCAGGTTGAGGGGCAGTGGATAAGACAGGTTGATGAGAGAACTGTTGGATCACACTTCTTGAAGACAAGAAGACAGAAGACAAATTGCCACTTTTAAGCATAAATTATAAATTGTTCCTTTATTTATAGTTCATGACACCCTCAGACAAATGTTTGATTTAAAGGTTTCTTAATAAAATGTAGAGAAGGGAACTTTCATGTTGAACCCCAAAAAGAAGGGTAAAAGTGCTTGTCTGTAATATGAATGTGCAACCTATAAGAATTAAAACAATCCTCTACATTGAAAAGCCTTGTCCTAGATTGTTCAGTAAATTCACAGGTTATAAAGAGAAGATTGATTGAATGGTTGATGAGATGACTGATGGACTGGATTCATCACTCTTAAAGGGGATGTATTATGCTCATCTTTATTTTCAGTCATGTGTATAGTGTTACAATGTCTGATGTTCATATTAAATGTGGCCAAAGTGTAAAAAATGAGATAACATGTAGAAAAAAAGCAAAAAGGCACCCGCCTCAGACTGCTTTGAACACTCAGTTTCCAAAATGATTCTACTTCCAGAGAGTCAACGTCAGCATCAATGTCAGCTCATGACAGTTCTTTATACTTTCATCTGTCCCATACACAGCATGACAGTTAGTTACTCCTCTGCTCTGCTAACATTGTGGCATTTTTCCATTGTTTTTGGGGTAGTCATGCAGAGCCATGACTGGAGTGGGGCTGACACACTGTGACTGTTTTATCCATTACACAGCAGGGAGAAGTAAAATAAGTGGTTTACCTGTTGGAAGTGTGCTGGTCGTCTGCAGTTCTTCATTCAACATCATCATCACTGTGGCTTTTTATGCTTGTACTACACCTACCTGTGTTATTTCTAACTGTTCAGCTCAACAAAGAACTCCCTGATGCTCCATAAGTTGTTGTGTCACCTGCCCTAAAGAAACTGGAAGAATTCTTCTTCCTCTTCCAAAAGAAACACATGTTTGAGGGCCTAAAGGTGCTTGAAAATAGACGAAACTTTGCACATGCATCAGTATGCATCATGGAACGCTGTTGCCATAGCAAAGCAGCACATTTTGAAGTTTTGCCATTGTTGTCATTTGACTCCACATCTTCAGATCTTTCCCAAATTTCACATTTGATGAGTGTCCCAGTATGAAGACATTCAACAGGCCCATATTGAATCATAGTAATAGTACTGCTGGCAACATGAAGTTATATGCCCTTTACTTTTACTAATTACTCCTAGCAGTTTAATCACATCACCTAAAATGTGGTCAGCTAAATTGTAAGACATTATTTTTTATTTTGACATGTTCAATAAATTAAATTGATGATGTCAGCTGGTGAAGCTTTTAGAAAATTAAAACTTTGTCGTCGAGCTAAACCAAACACATTGTTGGAAAGGTCTTGACCTGGAGAGCAACAAATGTCAGTATAATGTTTCTACATGGCTCCTGCTTTGAAATACTGACCTTTTGAACCCTGCCCTTGGTGCATATTTGAAGGCTTGGGACTTTAACAGTTACAGAGAGCTCTTGACCTCAGCTATCATGTGACCATAGGCAAAAACTGGGGGCGGTGGCATTGTTCTTGCTAGAAATGTTATCAAAACGAATTTAAGATGAAGAAACAACCGACCTGCCGAGTACCTGAAAAACTGCAGGTGTGACGAGGAGAACTGCTTCTGTTTTAAAGGCAAAGCTGCTCTGGTTCAAAACTGTTTAAAAAGGTGCATTATATGACATTCAGCCCCACTAGATGTCACACTAGCACCAGCATCTCAGACCAAATCAAATGTGCACATGGTTTACTAAATAAAGTTTGGGAAAAAAAGAAAGCGGTCTCTGAACTGACAGCTAACACAACTCAAATCAGATTGGCGTGTTTATTTGTGTTCTTGAATGTAACTGCTGTGTAACAATCAAACAATCAATACATTTAATTGATCTTATTCTTTTTCGCCACAGTGCCACTGCAGCCAAAACCCCTGCACCCTTAACACTCTACTCCCATTGAAATGAATGGGAGGACTGACGTTTTCGTCACAACGCCCGATTTGGTTTGAATATGACGTTACTTTTTCTGTTTTGGTTTATTTGTCCAGTCTTCAGCACTTTCCTAAGTACATTTACCCAAACTGGTTCCACAGGAGAGGAGCCTGATAACTGAAGGTTCTGCCTCCCATTCTACTTTTAGAGATACTAGGTACCACAAGTAGGCCTGCATGCTGGGAGCGTAGTGTTCTAGTGGGGTAATTTAAATTCTATTAAATTCTATTCTATTGGTGACATTTGACAAATGTTGGCTTTCTGTCCAACAAAATAGACAAACTACTGCTCTTCAACAGGGACTTTTTAGACTTTTTAACTGCTGTCCTGTGTTTCAGTGAAATCTGGCTTGGTGAGACCATCACTGACAGTAACCTAGCATACATCTGTTGTGCTTCCAACTCCACCAAACAGACTGTGTATCAGAGTCAGGCGGTATCTGCTTCTGCCTGCAGCCTCACCTACACCCTGTAGTGTTATCTCTACACCAACAGCTAAAACTCTAATTCAGACACTGAAAAAGAGTTAGTAGAATAAAGCCTAATCCTAGGACACAGGAACCTACCCAAAAAAAAGAATCAGCACTGCCAGAAAAATAAGCTCTAACTGGTTCTCTCAGTGTAGGGCGGGTCATAGAAACTTTTAATGTGAGTGCAAATATTGAGTTGGGAATTCAACTAATTAAGCTACAAAGTTTTCAAATGTTGTAATATGCAATAATGGCTTGATAGTTTTGACAATTTGATTACGTGGGACTGAAATTGATACAAATAACATTATTATTTATTTATTTATTTATTTGAGCAAATCTACATTTAATTTGTAGGTAGTATGAACAGGGTTTTTTACAGCCTCAGTCTCTTTTAGTTATTAACAGTGAAACAAGTTGTACCGACTCCCACAGCCCAACAAATTCCATGTGCTCCAAATGTTGACTCTCGACGCCCAAAAACTAGTTTTAGCTCTATCCATTGTGTTTGTTTTTGTGTGACTCTGAGCTGTGGAACAGAAGGCTTTCACGTTTTCTTATCCACAGAAGGTTAAATGATTATATCCCCTGTTTTTTCAACAGTTCCCTGCAGATAAATCCCAAAGTCTTCATCATTCACCACTTTCCCTCTATCTGACCTCTGAGCAGAGTACTTCCACTATGCATTCGCCATCTCCCTTTACAGCAGTAATGGGAATTTTCAGACCCCCAACTGAGATCAGATTTGGTTATTGTTGATGCTCTACCATTTGGCTAACATAAAACTCAGTATTTTTATGGTCCCATTATTGGGTTAGTAGCGATTGGCCATGGCCATGATGTTTGGATTGATTCTTTATGAGGAAATGCACCACACACCACAGACAGTTCTTAAATAGAGCTGACATTAAAGTGCTACCTCCTGAATATAATGGTCTAAATAGATAACTTTTTAGACGTTGGTTTCCTGCAATATCAAGTCTAACAGAAAGTAAAAAAAAACAAAAACATAGCACATAAACAAAAACATGAGTCCATGTACTTTAAGATTATAAAGTCCTTAAACGTAGTGAGAAAGGCATAATCCTAAAGGGCAATACTCATATTGCTCCTTTCATTTTCACATTTTTGTGCCACATGCCATGAAATGACATTTTTCAGTTGTAATGTGATTAAGCCAACAATCTATTGTTCATCTACTTTAATCCAAAAATGCCCTGATTTCCCTGATTTTCTTTGACAGGTCCATGATTCATGATCGTAGCCCCACCCCAGGCCAGTGGTGTGAACATGGACGTCTGGCCAATTCTAACACTTAAATGCATGTTTTGCTAACAGGCAGTGGGATCCATAAAGTGTTTAATGATCTTTATGTGAACCTGGCATGGGTATGGTTCTCCTCCCAGCTTTCTTGTCTCCTGGCTGCTGACTCTGTTAAGCACTCACACCTGTTTGCAGTCTGCTAATCACTCTCCCAAGTCCAAACACCTGCCTCTCATAAACTCATCTATCTTTCCAACCACTCCTCTGCAGATTTTTGTCTCACCTCCGTGATAGCTATACTTCAGGCTCTTTGCTAGTCTTGCTTTCGAGAATGATCTGCTCCTTGTGTCTATTGCCTTTTGCTAACCTGTTCTTGCTTGTGCCACACGATCACTGTCACCTCATCCTTAGATGATCCTGATGAAGGCTGCAAGCATCACACTCATTAGTCTAACAATAAAGTTGTTTTATACTACAAGTGTTCCTGGAGCTTTGAGTTTTTCTCCCTTCTCCGTGCACCTTGGAAGTAGGCGAAGTTGTGCCAGAAACCTCTACCCATGTCTATTGCAAACAGAAACGTGTGTGTTTGTCCTTTAGTGTAGCTATTTTGTAGTCGTGCCTCCAACAAGCACTGGGATGGTTTGCAGCTGAATGTGGAGCGGTTGAGATGAGAGTCAGCACCTCCAAATCTGAGACCATGGTTCTCTGCTGGGAAAAAGGTGGACTACCTCCTCTGGATGGGGAGAGATTTGCATCCCCAAGTGAAGCAGTTTAAGTATATCAGGGTCTTATTCACGAGTGACAGTAAGATGAAGCGTGAGATTTAATGGCAGATCAGTGCAGCATTAGCAGTGATGTAGGTGTTGTACTGGACTGAGCCTGAGGGCAAAGCTATCCATTTAACAGTTAGTCTACATTCCAACCCTCACCTATGGACACAAGTTTTGGGTAAAGACAGAAAGAATGACATCACTGATGCAGCCTTAGAGATAGGGTTCAGAGTTCAGAAAGGAACCAGCTGGACATCTCCCTCTAGAGGTGTTCCGATCAAAGTCCTCAGTGTAATGGGATTCTTAGCAACAGGAATTTTCCAATGGGAGACAATGGACAGGTCATGTGTGTCCCAGTCATCCATCAGTCTTCCCCTCCCCTCGGTCATCAAAGGCCTCATCAGACTGTCACCCAGGTACATCAGATTCCTATACACTGCTGTTGATCAACTACAGATGAAGCGGAACTTCCATGCCATGGCTGAACTGCCCAACATCATAGGAGCAATAGACTACCCATGTAGACTACCCACACCAAAATGCCTTCCCCTGACCTATTCCCCTTTCTAAACCGCAAGCAATTCCACTCCATCAATGTCCAAGTCATTTCAGACCCAAAATACAACCTGCATGTTATTGCTCAATGACCTGGGGGGAGTGCATAACATGTGTTGCAAAACAGCACAACTGGGATGTGTCTTGCATAAGGTGCACATGGAGATGGATGGCTCATTGGTAAGTGACTTGTCCACTCTTAATTTTCCACAATGCAAACTGACTGTTTATTACTTATATTCATTAATTGAAATATATGTGATCGAGGTTATGGTTTGGCTTCCTGGCTGATGATTCCCCTGGCCAACCCATAGATTAGACCAGGAGTACTCATTCACTGGTGTCAACAGGTGTCACACAGTCACCTGTGCTGTGATAGAACGCACCATTGCGGTCCTAAAAGCAAGATGGATGTGTCTGTCAAGGCTGTCTGCTATCTGTCCAAGTGTGGTGCACATGCTTTGAAGACATTTTAAGATATCCTCTTGATTTTTCAGGACTGTGTCTGAAACCACCTGTGTCTGTGGGAGACAGCAGGAGCATCAGAGGGGCCTGGCTGCAGAGCATCATATGGGCCAGCTGCCAGCTGGTGGAAGAATGATGGTATCTGATTGCACAAAGTTGTTTGGCAGTTCTTTCCAGATTACTTCAGTTTGAAACATTTGGACAGAGGATGTTTGTTATGGAGATTAATCTGAATATAAGATAGCCTAGTAACCTAGTGTGTGTGTTAAGACACACTAGGCAAATATTCCCTGAAAAAAATTAATTTAAATGTGATTTAAGTGCGTAGGAATCCACATTAGAGGGATAATGCTTGGTCACATGCTGCAACAGGCATCACGTTGGTATCCAGGGTTACATCATCTGAGACATCTGACAGTGCCACATTCATGCAACGTAAGAATAACTCGGTAAAAACTAAAAAAACAAAACACAGAGTTCCAAAACGACAAGCATATGAAAAAATGACCAAGAGTTTAAAGGATTCATTACAGATCTTAAGAAGAAACCAGAAATGATATGTATTTAAGACATGTGGCTTAAGCCAGCATTACACTTTGTTATTACAGGTTATGATAGTGTAGATAAAGGAGAAGGCAGTGGAGGAGGATGTGTAATATTTGAATTAATGTAAAACAGGTTCAGAATCAGCTATAGGGCTTACACTTAGTATCACATTCATTGGCAGGTGTTTGTTCTTTGGAAGTACTCAGAGGAACAACTGTGGGAAGTGACCACTTTCCTATAGTAACTGAAGAAGGGTTGAGTGTGGAAGAATGATACAGGAAGATTACAGTAATGGTCTTTTACTAGTGCTGATTGGATGATGTTTATCATGAAATGGGGGAAAAATGATATTAATGATGATGCTGATAATTTCAATCTTTCTGTTTGTAAAGCTATTTTAGAGGCTGCAAAGAAGTCCATTCAAAAGAATGGTAAGCAGAAAAAAAGTATTGTACCATGGGGGACAAAGGAGTGTGATAAAGAAATTGAGTCTCAAAATAAAGCATTTAAAATGTTGAAAAGGACAAACAAACAAATGTTAAAATTTTAATAAATTGTGTTAAAATTCACAGTTTGGACAATATCAATGACGAAGGGAATACTTGTCACCTGAAGATTTCTTTAAAATATTCTCTTAACTTTCTTATTACTTACTTACTTACCTCTCTCTCTAAAGCATACTTATTGCAATACAGTAACACATGATCCACTGTTTCTTGTTCTCCACAACACTCACACCTTCCATCATTATGCTTAGCAATAAAAACTAAAGTGCTGTTCAGACCAGTATGTCTTATTTCCTTTTCCAGATCCGGTATTCCCAAATGGTTTATTTATATAAAAAAAGATATATTCCTTTACTTTCTTTGTTCTATTTGCTAATGTTTACAGTAATATTCAAACCTTTTTTGTTGCTTTATCTGCCCAGTCTACCCATTAATTCCAATATGGGCAAGAACCCACACAGGAGAACCACTGGGGCTCCATCAAGGTGAGCCTGAAGAAACAGCTTCCTTAGTCTCACCCTCTAGTGGTTCCTCCCTTTTACATTCACAAACTTGGTACATCATTGTGCGCCTTTGTCCATCTAACCTCCACCCTGATTCTCACCCCATCCCTTCATCCCTTACCCTACACCCCTATCCCTTCATCTTGTCATCCCCAATCATTTGTTCAGATTCAAGCTCAGCACAAGCCAGTTTATGAAGGCAGCAAACCAAACATTTTGATAGAAGCACAACAAAATACAGAATTCATATGATGGGTCTGAGAGTGATATTTCTTATAGATACAGGCACATATTGATGGTAAAGGAAATGAAAAGGTAGATAAGGTTGCAAAGGAAGCTGAAAAAATAATAAATAACGTTGATATAACAGTTAGCATAAGCAAAGCAGAAATTAAGGGCATTATTAAGCAGAGATTGAAAGAAAGGAGCAAAAGGAGAGAGGGTGAGAGTGGGAGAGATGGGGTGTGCAGGAAAGAACAGGAGAGATGAAATCATTTCAAGCATCAGATTTTGACATACAGGATTAAATATTATAGCACTACTGATAATAGGAAAGCATGATACAGGCAGATGTGTAAAGTCTGGACAAGAGGAAACAGTAGAATATGTTATGGTACACTGTGAGAAGGAGGAAGAAAGAAAATATGATTCAAAAGCTCAGAAAGAAAAATATAATCAATTTGATAGTTTACAAAATAACTCAAGAAGTGAGTGCTATCAATTGTATCTAAAAAAAACCCCAACTAATTTGATTGAGAAGATATATGGAACATATATAAGAGGCCTTTGATCCGTTATGCCATACGGGCACTAAATGTGAAATGAATGCATGACAAACTCAAGTATTTTTAATTTGTTTTAATTTTTAAAGACACCTTTTAACTTATTACAATGCTTGCTGCTGTTTTCCTGCTCCTTTGCACAATTGACAGTTGTATGTGTGGTTATGATGTGTAGTGTTGGTGTATGTTTTTAATTTCTTCATGATATGGTGTGAATTATTTGTATTTTTAATGTATTGGAGGAAGCTGTGGGCAAATTTCCACTGGGGTGGACAATAAAGTCAATTCAAGATGTGATTGTTTTTCTTTTATTGTAAACACTATTAGATATTCTGATTCATACCAGTTGGTGGCGGTAATGCGCCAATACGTTGAAAGCAGTTTCAAACCTGCCGATAAACATCAAGAAGAAGAAGAGAAACATCCACGAAGAAAGTTTATTTGGGGAAAAAAAAACACGGAGCAGGACTTCCGGCATGTGACGTGTCTGCCTGCCTCACAACCGGATGGTGGTGCTGGGTAGATGTAGTTAAAACTACGAACAGCTGCAATAAAGAGTAGAAAGGTGGAGTGAAGACTGGCCGCTGTGAAGATGCTGCGGTGGCTGCTTGGAGCTGCGCTGCTGGCTCGGGCGGCCGGCTTCTACCTCCCTGGTCTGGCTCCTGTTAGCTTCTGTGAGGCTGATAAAGACCAAGTACCAGACTGCAAGGTAAACACTACATGTCACAGTGCAGCTGTTCACCAACAGATGTTCCCACAGAATGAACGAATAGAAAACACAGTTCATTGTGTGAGCTGCTTTCTTATCAACACTAAGCATTAATTTGTGCATGCTAACGTTAGCTAAAAACAATCAGCAAAGCTAATGGGTACTCTGCTAACTAGCTAGCAAGCTATTGTTTAAATATGTAAAACTAGAGTCAACTTCGTTGGTCTGGATATGACATTATGAACAGGTATTGCCGCTTTGTATCAGGCTTGTTTAGTGAAAATGTCGAATGAGTTGTTCTCTCTCTGGTGCTGATACTGATCCCTCATGTATTCATGTTATTTTAAAAATGTAGGCTACAGTAAGAGCCTCACTATCACACTTATTATTATAGTAAGAGCCTCACTATCACACTTATTATTATAGTCTGAGCCTCAGTATCACACTTACTATTATAGTAAGAGCCTCAGTATCACACTTATTATTATAATAAGAGCCTCACTATCACACTTATTATTATAGTAGAAGTCATTTATTGAGCCCAGCCGATGTTTAAGGATGATGTCCATTTCGATATTAGAGGGTTTAGAAACATCTGTTATGTATACCAGTGGATATGATTGTTTAGAAATGCACAACAGTTTTTATGAGATTGCTTGCATTGCGAGTGCTGACTAAAAATGCATTGAGTGAGACATTACTCTATCAAAAATAAACTTGTTTTAATGTCAAAAACAACTCATACAGCATCTACAACACTGAACTGGGATTCTTCTCGTACAGTATACAGTGAGTGAGAGTAACAGCAACAACACAACTACTGTCAAGCTTATTGAAGTTATGTAAAGAGGAGACATGACTCATTCAAATAATGTATTTCACATGGAAATGAACATGTCACCACAGAGACATGCAGAAGATGCACAAACACTAAGTTCCTCTGTAATAAAATGTGTATAGTGGTCAGTTCAGATGTGACGCTTTCATGGCACCCTGTCACATGATTTTTCTGTTCACTGACATTTTCCTGCATTCAGCTCCAAAAAATGACATGATGTCATGCGTGTGATTTGGATGATAAATAAGGCACTGGCTATGTGTACGGAAATGATGCAACAATTGACCGTTGATACAGAGTGGGATTCTGTTGGTCTGGACTGGTTTTCTGTGCTGATAGTAGTTTGTTCCATTGGTACGTAAACACAGTTTTAACAGGAGGGGGAACAGACTTGGACACAACACCGGACCTCTTGTAGACCTCTGACGGGAGACATAAGGCATTTTGGTGCTGTTAAATAGAATATTTTCACCATCATATCAGGCATTTTAGTGCCGTTAAACAGGCATTTTCCTGGTCCCAAATTAGGCAGAGGTGTGGGACCTTGTAGTTTAAAACCATTTGTGTGTGAGTGTGCATGTGCCTCTTCTGGTCCTTGCACAACCCTGTAGTTGTAGTTGGTTTGATTCATGATGTTGTTCAATATGTCAACTGTATGAAGTTGTCTGTGTGTTGAAGTAGCAGCCTAGGGCCAAGCAATCAGCCTGTTCTCAACAGGTACATTTTGAACTGGCACTGACCTAGTAATACTAAAATAGTAATGAAACAAACTAGAATAATGTGTGCTTTCCATTCTGTTCATTTCTGCCTCCTCCCATCCTCACTCCTCCGTCCTCCGGCTGTGACCCTGAAACTGATCTCCCTCCATCATCATGGAAGATATTCCAATCCCTTAAATGCATCTCAGAGGACATGAGCAGCAGATGGTATCCTCTGTGGAAGTCTTTTACCGGACACAACACCCCTTGGATTGATTGTTCAGCTGATCTGATAAAACACAGTTTTAATGTAGTTATATTATATGTGATTGTAATACAGCAGGAAAACTAGCTGTGGACCAGGAATGATGGGGAATGCACCAACAGCACACATGGATTCATAAAATAAAATGAAGTGTGTGCAGAATTTGAATCATAAATTTAAGATAAAAACATGTCAAACTCTTTCTTAATAAATTCTACATGAATTTTAAGCTTCATGTAGAGAGCAAAAACTTATATTAAATTCATTACAATATTACTGTTTAATCACTTCTACATATTGATAGCACACTTCTTCATATTTGACAGTTGACATGCTGTGTGTCATGAGTAGTTGCCGTCTTCTCAAACTGACAACAGAGTGAGTGAGGACATCCCACATGGTGAATTACATTCCTTCATCCTTGCATTTCTCTTTCATCCTCGCTGGGAGGAGCCGAGACACGAAGGAGACACATTACTCACATAGAAAGAACTCAATAACTCCTCCATTTCCAAACACAGTGCAAAAGTGTGTCTATTGGCTGAGTTGAACAAAGGTGAAGCATGACCTGTGATACCACCTGAGCCTGTTGCACCCAAACAGGAAACGCACACTTGAATTTGACCATCTGACAGCTTCAGCAGACTTGAATAAGAATTCGGAAAAAGTATAGGTAACAGATATATAATGTGTTTTAAAAAGGTTAACAGTGGAATCACAGCGCTCTCCAGTGGACAAACTATCTAATCGCAACACTGATAATAAAAGAGCTCAAGCACTTATGTTTGACTTTCCATTACTTACATTTTTTGTCACTTTTTGGATGTCAAATGTTATTTCTGATTTCTCTACAAAAAGCTTAATTTTGCTTGATAATAAAGACCTGCAGATGTACAGTGCAGGCTATGCTTTACAATACAAAGAGCTCATCATAAATTATTACTTACACTGTGTTACGTTATGTCACATCCTTTAAAATGGTGTGGTTTACTTTTTGCATCTTGAAAACCCAACAGGGACAGAGTGGGACAGACCTGCCTTCTGTGACGGTCACCGGTCCAGCAGCACCTTTTCAAAACCCAGCACACAGTTCAAATGTTTAAATGGTTAAAACTATTCAGACTGACCAGAAAACACATTCAAAACATCCAAAATAAAACTTTCTTGCCTTCAGTAACAACCCCTAAAGAGTCTGAGACATGTTAGATTGTGTGCTATTGGCTTTAGATTCAGTATTCACAGTACAGTACATGAAAGCATTACAACAGTCACAGGGTGTAAAACAACTGCTTCACCCAGACATTAATAAACACTGCACAGCTGTAGTGAGAACATACAGTATATGTTACCTTTATGTAGTTAAGACACTGTAGGAGTTAACTTTCCTTTGCAATCACCTGGTCACACTTGGGCTTAATGGAGGGGGGGCTTTTAAATCAAGATGTTATCATGGTAGACGGCTCAGTGGTTGATGACTGTCAGCCATCTGCGATACAGTCCAATAATAATGCCAAGGTGTAAATACAGAAAAGCAACCAATCACTAATAGTATCCAACAACAGTAACATGGATGAGTTTTAGCAGAAGGATGCTGTCTGCTGTCTTCCTAACATGTGTCTGTCCTGTTTGTTTTCCTGCAGTCAGTCATTGAGCTGTTTGTGAACAGGCTGGATTCAGTGGAGTCTGTTCTGCCTTATGAATACACTGCGTGAGTAGCACTGCACTATTTCTTTGTTGGACTTTTTTCATTTCACTTTTTCTCATTCCTTTCATTAATTATGGTTATGAAAATGATTAACTTTCTAAAGATAGTAAAATGTAATTTGGAACATTCTTATTCATCATACTCAAAGTGACAGCAAAATATTATAATGAGTGTTTATTCAGTGCCAATTTTTGGATAGCACCTGCTTTTGCATCAGAACGTCACAACTGTTGAACATTTTCAACATGATTAAACAGCATCATGCAGAGGCAGATGTCTTATTCCATTCAGTGTTGATTTAAAGTGCACTGCTCAGGTTCACTGGCTGTGAACTTGTAGGTTTGTTGCTCTCTTTGGACAAGTAGTTTAGAGGCAATCCAGGCTGCTTCTCATTGGTTTGTTCTCTCCATCATCTGGAACATATACACGTTATCTGATTGAGGAGAATGGTGTGTCACAGCTTCCTTTGTTTGTGCAGGTTTGACTTTTGCTCTGAGAAAACCATGAAACGACCATCAGAGAATCTGGGTCAGGTTCTTTTTGGGGAGAGGATTGAACCCTCACCATACAAGGTAACACACACATGAACAGAAACACACAGGCACACACATAAAATTGATATCATGCTGATGTAATGACTGACCAGTCAAACAAAAATATAGTTACATTTACAGGAACTGCTCACAATGAAAAGACGTACAGTATGGAAAATACTTAAATGTATTTTTATATTTTTAAATAAGAGTTATACAGCATTATATGTTATTGTACAATAAATAGACTCAGCATAAACAGATGGGTTTGACAGGATCAGTTTAAATTGAGCATAGAAAAACGATTAATACGCTAACTGAATTAATGAATAGATACTAAATAATCAAACTTGATTTTCATAAAGGAGAAAAAAAGACTCTTGTGTATTTACCATCACCATATGAGTGAAAAAGCTTTTTTACAACTTAGTGCATAGAACAGGTTTTGTGCACACAGTATTCATTATGCTGTTCACACATTTCTTTTAAAAATAAAAGAGCAGCATTTAGAATAAAAAAAAACAAAAAACATAATATTAACCATTACCAGGAAAGAGGGATATCAGCCAAAAGAGAAGAATATATTAGAGATATTAAAGAGAAGAGGGAGAGGAACTTTAGGTCATGTATTGAATGAATTTGTGTGTATGTGTTATTTTATTTTTGTATTTCATATACATTTTGACTCATTTTAAATCAAACCATGTTCAGAGTATCTTCAGTTATGATGCTTCTAGGAAACACCTCTTTAAGTCTAAAAAGGTTCCAACAGTGGATTCACACATATGTTCAGGATTCCTTGAAGGGGATGATGTGTGTTATTAGACCTCTGTCACACATCTTAACAAGAGGACTAATGTCAGCCTGGGATATTTTTATGGACAAGAAAAAGGTTTCAATCTGACATGATTATTATTTTTCAGTGTCAAATTGAAATTCATTCATTCAGTTTTGTAATATCTTCATAGTTTGTTTGTTTGTTTCTCTTATGTTTGGAAGTGTATTGGCTTGATTTGATTATTGGAGCTTTAAAAAAAAAAGGAGAAAGGGGGTAGGACTAGAAAAGTTACTTCATCCTACAGCCTTTCGAACATTGAAAAGTTTTTTTTTTTTTAATCTAAAATAATTTTACTGTAATTTCTATTTTGTTATATTTCACTGTCTATATATTTTATGTTTTTATTTGAACATATTCAAATAAACAAAGTGGAGAATAACACATAGTTGTTATCGATGATAGAAAACTAACAGTCCCAGTTGTAACAGTGCAGAAACACACACATGTTGACTGTGTTCTATTTGTCAGTTTGATTTCAAGAAATCAGCCGTGTGTCAGAAGGTGTGTACCAGAAAATACGACACCAAAAACTCATCAGACAAAGCCAAGCTAGACTTCCTCAAGAAAGGCATGTTACTCAACTACCAACATCACTGGTATGTATGATTCACTGACATGCACCCAATCAACACTGAGGAATGTGTACGTATAGACTGAAGATTGTGACAGTGTTGTATTGATTTCATATGTAAACTGGAGGGATCTATAAATGGATCCTGAGGAAAAAACAGCACAATTAGGCCTCTATAACCAAAGAGCAATTATTATTTCAGTATAAAATGTATTTGAATCATCATCACTCGAGTCATTCCACAGTTCCATATTGAGTCTTATGATGCATGACATGACTGTATAGAGTTATTTTTCTTCTTCTTTCTTCTCTTTATACATCCATGATGTGGACTAGGACTGATTAACTGTGTATTGTTTTTGTTACTGTTATGTCTGATTGGCACTTTAGTATTTTCTGGCTATTTAGTTGTGAAACTGTATGTTCTTTTAGCTGTATGTGTTTTAGGATTGAATCTTAATGTTCTTTATGTGGGGATAATAAAGGTTCCTCTACTCTACTCTGTTAACTTTACTCTACATCAGTTCTGACTCAAAAGTGTTACATGGGGAAGAAGAGATGTGATGACTTACCATCTACATGCAAACTAGCATTTTAGAGTTGTTATTTGTGAGCAAGTATTTATTTGTAAGAAAGTATTGTGCGGACCAAACAGTGACATTTATTTGCAAATGCATACATTAGTGAGCATCACAGTCGTGTGTGTGTGTATGTGTGTGTGTAGGATTGTGGATAACATGCCGGTCACCTGGTGTTATGATGTTGAAGATGGACAGAAGTTCTGTAATCCTGGTTTCCCAATTGGATGTTACGTCACAGAGGCAGGACGTCCCAAAGACGCCTGTGTGGTCAATGTGAGTGTGTTACATGAAAACAATCATTACTCCACATTCAACTAACATTCTTCCTCACTTTCTGTATAAAACCAACAATTTTCTTAAATGTTCACATTACAGTATTAAAGAAATACATTTGTGCATGATTGTTTTGGCCTAATCAGATTTGTTGGTGTGTCTTTTTTATACTAACAATGCAATGTTATTAGCCTGTCTGTGATTTGAACTTTTCAGTCTTGGTTTTGTTTTCCAGTCTAACTTTAATGAAAAGGATGCTTTTTACATCTTTAACCATGTGGACATCACCATCCATTACCACATTGTCGAGCATGAGCAACTCGGAGCACGATTGGTTGCTGCCAAGATTGAACCAAAAAGGTAATGAATGACAGTTTTAGCTGATGTTCTGATATCTAGTCCGAGTTTAAATTTAGCTGAATGAATCTTCTCATAGAGTTTGTTGTTTGTCGTGTTTTTCACATTTGACCAACTGTAGAAGCTTTTATGAATGTTAGAATAACTCAAGAACTGTCACCTGGTGTCCACAGTACATGTGAAGATCTTCCACTCCAGATACTAGGAGAATAGCTTGGTATTGATTTATTTAGTATACAAGTTAGACAGCTCTGAGCTTTGCATTGATCTGGAATCTGTTTCCTTTGTGTTCCTCTCTTGCTCTGCTCAGCTATGAAAATCCTAATGATGACAATCCTGACTGTAATGGAGGACCAAAGCTGCTGAAAAACAAATACACAGGAGAGTTTAAGATCCCATACACCTACTCTCTCAACTTTGTGGTTAGTACACTCATATCATAGTTTTCTGAATATAATATAACTGATGCTAAAATTAGGAAAGAGTGGTTTACAAGACAAAGGGACTGGTGCAGTGTAAAAATGTCACATTCTTTCACTTTTGTGTGTGTGTGCGTGTGTGTGTGTGTGTTTGGCAACCAGTTTTCACCGCTAATTGACCGCTAAAAAAAATCAATGTAATATGTGACATTATTATTATGATTATCCAGTCCTACACTGAAGTGCAAAATATACTGATTAAACATTTAAATATATAAATATGAATTTATGTAAGTGAATAATCACACAAGTGTATTTGTTTGTAGGAGGACAAAAATATTCGCTGGGCATCTAGATGGGACTACATCCTGGAGTCAATGCCTCACACAAATATCCAGTGGTTCAGGTAACACACACACACACACACACACACACACACACACACACACACACACACACACACACACACACACACACACACACACACACATACACACACACACACACACTCACACAACACTGACATCCACTGATATGACATTTATTTTGTGCCAGGATTTTCAGTTCAGATATAAATGTTGACTCTCAAACATTGTACATTGCATCAAGTGATTTGTTTGGTGAATAGAGAGCTTGACTAATCCTCCATGCCTTGTCACTTTACCTGGAAGCTTAAAGTTTAGGGCAATCTGATGTCACATTATTAAAATTAATTTCGATGAATCATTCAAAACATTGCTGATGGATCTCCATCCACTGGGCTCCACACCAAAATACGGATTAAACATGAATTAATGTGAGTTTAGGCTTAAGAGAACACTTGTAATGCTTGTCTAAAGGCACAAACAAAGACTATAAATACAGCACTAAAACTCATACAATACAAGTGGCTATTCAGAACTTATGTGACACCTGTAAAACTACATCTTTACAACCCCAACATTCCCGACAGCTGTACTAAGTGTAATGATAGTGTTGGCACTCTGCTGCACTGCATGTGGGAATGCCAAAAAATTCAATCATTTTGGAAAGATGTAACTTGCATGATATCACGTATGACTAACATGGTGGTCCCACTTGAGCCAAAGCTCTGTATATTAGGTATTTATCCTGATAATTTTGTACCGGGTCGCAAAAATGCTCCCATTATTGATCTATCCTTGCTTCAGGCTAGGAGAGCCATTGCACTGAGGTGGAAAAGTTTGGACAGCCCTACATATGGAATGTGGCTACAGGAAATGGCGTCATGTTTGACACTGGAGAAATTAACGTATCTGACCAAAGGGAAACTAAACAGGTTTAGAGAGATATGGGATGGTTTTATGCAGTTTCTGGAGAGCGATCAGACAGGTATCAACGATTAAACTTGCGCTTGCGGTATGAATAAACAGGACCACTATTGATTTTGTTTATTTATTTTTCACATTATTATTATTATTATTATTTATTTATTTATTTATTTAATATTATTATTACTATTATTATTATCATCACTATTATTATTTACTTATTTATGTATCTATTATGTTTGTTTTTCATTCCTTGAATGTTTATACTGTTGAGGGTGGGGGGAGGAGGGATGTTCATAATGTCACTGTCCCTGTGACTGTATGTTTTATGTTTAATGTGTATATAAAAAAAAAAAAAACAATAAATATATTGTTAAAAAAAAAAGAGAACACTTGTTGTGGATCTTGGCTCTAAAATAACATCATACTAATACATTATGTTTTTTTCCCCCAGTATAATGAACTCGTTGGTGATCGTGTTGTTTCTGTCTGGAATGGTAGCCATGATAATGCTGAGAACCCTGCATAAAGACATCGCTAGATACAATCAGATGGACTCCGTGGTGAGTTTGTGTGTGCATGATTGACAGGAACTCTTAAAGCTGAGGTGGAGCTGTAGTCAGTTCATAGTTCCATATTTACAGCAATGATGAACTATCTTCATCATGTCTGCTCATACTTCTTGTTCTCCAGGAGGATGCTCAGGAGGAGTTTGGGTGGAAGTTGGTCCATGGAGATGTTTTCCGACCTCCCAGGAAGGGAATGCTGCTGTCGGTTTTCCTCGGCTCTGGAACCCAGATCTTTATCATGACCTTTGTCACGCTCTGTATGTCTCTCTTATCTTCATGGTTGTTTATTAGAATTAAAAATCAGTTACAGATGCCAAACTAGAACCTTCTTATAGGTTTCATGCTTCATTACTTGCTCTTTACATGACGCCATCATTCCTGTCTTTCTTCTATCCACTATTGTTGTTGTACCCGTTTGATGCTCTCTCACTCTGTCTTGCCTGATTAAGTTAAAAAAGTTCAACATCTCACAGCATCAAACAGTTGAGACAAATCAACGATTTAAACTTTGAAAGAGGAAGTTGATTAAAAAAACTTTTTTTAAGCTTAAGAAATGTTCACTTGCCTTCTATCCTGTTTGAAACTTAAAATCGCTGCCATCTGGGGATGTAGTTGAGTGCTGGACACAATTTGTAATAGAGTTCAGGAACTGCATTCATAAAACATCCTAAGGCTGAGTTAGTCCTAAAAAATCTTTGTGGAATACACTTTTTAACACAACATTTTAGAGCTACATTAGTTATAGACGTAATCCAGAGGACTTCTGAGTCATTAAGAACTTCTCACAAAGGTGTAATGTGCCCCCTTGTATCAGGATTGTGGAAAGATTCAATCTGAACTTTGTAAATCATCATTTTAATTCTTTAATGACTATATTTATAAACTGGTAGAAACTTGAAAACCCGAAAAAGTCCCGTATAAGTAAATCTCTGTAACTGTTTTACTCATCCTAACTGTCATTTCTAACATATAATTGAGACTCTCTCTTCCTTCTCCACAGTCTTTGCCTGTCTTGGGTTCCTCTCTCCAGCAAACCGCGGCGCTCTGATGACCTGTGCTGTCGTTCTCTGGGTTCTGCTGGGAACTCCAGCTGGTTATGTAGCTGCCCGCCTCTACAAATGTAAGTGAGAAAGGATTCAGGGAACATACATGCTGCAGTCTGTACAGGGTGTGCTTTTCACTTTCAGTTGATTTGGTGATTGATCCTCTCATTCTTTGTCTTTCTATTTGGTTTATTGTCAGCTTTTGGAGGAGAGAAGTGGAAGACCAATGTTCTCCTGACAGCCTTCCTCTGTCCTGGGTAAGACACTTAAGTCCACTTGTATCCTCTCTCTCACTCATTATCACCTCCACTTCACTTTTTCTCCATCTCCTCTCAGGGTGGTGTTTGCAGATTTCTTTGTGATGAACCTGATCCTGTGGGGTGAAGGCTCTTCAGCAGCCATGCCGTTTGGGACCCTGGTAGCCATACTGGCTCTGTGGTTCTGTATCTCAGTGCCACTTACCTTCTTAGGAGCATACTTTGGCTTCAAGAAGGCAGTAAGTCAATCTAAACACATATACTGTACGTCATTTAATACCTAATGCATACTGGTGTGTATTTTAATGAAAGGGGGTTTATAGAAAGAGTGTTATCACAACTGCCATCAGGTAAGTGCCAACAGTCAAAAACAATACAGTACTACAGCAAGACTAAGTGAATAGCTAGAAGAGCCTGTGTCCTCTAAACTAAATGAAGTCAACGATGTTCTACTGTGGTTTATATTAAGAAACTGATGTATGCGTCATCTTTCTTTCTTTACATCTTTATTTATTTATTGTAAGTGACTGTATCACAATGTATCTATCTGACAGTTTGATCCCCCCCTCCCTCTTTCTCCATGCTGTGACTGGTGGTTCAAGGGTATTGAGCATCCTGTGCGGACCAATCAGATTCCTCGTCAAATCCCCCAGCAGTCATTCTACACAAAGCCATTCCCTGGTATCGTCATGGGAGGAATTCTGCCTTTCGGGTGTATATTTATTCAACTGTTCTTCATACTAAACTCCATCTGGTAAGAATGATGAACACTGTTGAGTTTAAAATGGGAACGTCATATGTGTTTTTGCTTTCAGAATGAAGTATGAAAAGCTGAGAATCAGTGCAGCCTTACAGGTGTGTATGTATCAGATGAGTGAGGGAGCTGTTGGCAGTGACACGGCTCACCACCTCTTAAAACCTGATTTCTACATACAAAAAACAAGCAGCTTAAGCAGGAACTGGTTTAGGCATATCAAAATGAAAATGTCAATATAATATTTATGCTGTTGTGAGTGAGGCTGTTAATGCAGCTCTACCAAAAAAAGAATACAATCAAAGGATGAGATATTCATCAAGGTGTTTTTTTTAATAATTTAATAATAGATTTGTTTCAAGAGTTTCAGGCTAAAACACTACAAGTCATTTGTACGTCATTTTGTTATAGTTGTACTGTTTACATTTCTTCAATGACCATTTTGTCAGTTGGAATTTAGCCAAATGTAGTAAATGAAGTCAAGTCAAGTCAAGTCAAACTTTATTTATAAAGCACATTTAAAAACAACCTCAGTTGAACCAAAGTGCTGTACAGTTATTAAAATACAATATAATCAGACACAAATATAATAATAAATAAAACAGTAAAGGAATAATAAGAGCTCAATTTAAAAAAGAGTAAAAGTAAAGATAAAAATACAATAAAATAAAATAAGAGCCAAGGATTCTCGCCTAGCTGTGGCTGAAGTGGTTATTCATACTAAATGTAACATTGTGGGAACTCCAATCATTGCTTCATTTTGCAGCACTAGAAATGACCAACATCAGTTTCTCTGCTTGTCACTTATGTATTCTTCTTCTGCGTAAAAAAAGACACATATCAACCACAAGGGAGTGCTATAATAAAAGATAACTTGGTTTTGTTCATAACTGACTTACCAATAATGCACATTCATATACTTTGTATCTGTTAAGGTGGATGGCTGACCATTTCCCCCTTTTTTAATTTATGATTTATTTGTGAGATTTTCAATATATAAAAAACATGTACAGAAGACCTTATACATATGGATGACAAGAATACAGGTGTTCATTTTCAAAACTTACTTCCTAACAAAGGTGAAAATGCAAAATGACCTCCCTCCCTTCCCACCCCTTCAAATAAACAATGACAAAAACAGGGTAAGGAAAAGAAACACACAAAAAAACAGAACACTTGCGGCTGTTCTTTTAGAGCTCTGACATGTCTCCTCCTGTTCCTCCAGGTCCCATCAGATGTACTACATGTTTGGCTTCCTCTTCCTTGTCTTTATTATCCTGGTCATCACCTGCTCTGAAGCCACCATCCTACTTTGCTACTTCCACTTGTGTGCTGAGGTAAACAGCAGGATCACTTTCACCTTTTTAAAATGATCATTATCATCATCATGTTTCAGTGATGATATTAACACAGGGCTGAGAATTAGTTAGACTGTTAGGGTAAAGCATAATTCATAAGCAGTGTGACTGTTTCATTACATTTGCAGTTTAATTACAGTATGAATACAATAGAAATGTACAACAATGAATCAAATAAATGTGTGTGTATATGCACGTGCTGAGGTCTTAACCCCAATCATTCAGGCCAGGAGCTTCACTCATGAGAAGTCAGATTTCTTACTGGATGATACACAAACTGAGCAACGGCAGCTTAAACCCAGTTTACACCAAAGATTCACAACGAGACGAGTTGAAACTTGCATCTAATTAGAATGCACCAGTCTGCAAAATCTGCATCTGACTGGCTTTTCAGGCTTTTTCTGTAGCTGGATATAATGTAGCCTATAGTGATAATGAGTTGGCTACAGCTCCTTTTCTAAGATTGATGAAATGACATAACATGAAAAAAACGAGACGGTCGAGGCTCTCTTTTCCTCAGACAACAACTCTGCCAACTTTTGATAAGCTGACAGTTTGCTTACTTTACCAGCTGACTTTCCTACATGCTTATTGGCTGCTGAAACAGGTGTTGTGCCTTATGTTCTTAAACCATGGGCTGGCTTCAGTGAGACAGGCCAGTTCCCACCACTGCAACCTTTCCCCTAGAACATTGTAAAATGGTTTCATCTCATCATGAATCTTTGGTCTGACCTGGGCATTAGTGGTCATTAGTAATGGGACCCTAACCCAGAGCACAATAGCAAAGCATAGGACAATATAGCTGTCATAATATTAATATAGCTAGATTATTTTTTGAAAGAGGTTCCTCTGTATTCTAAAAAAGAGATCCCTCATTAAAATGTTTCAGAATCATACACATATAAATCCACATGATAAATATGATAAAATAAAAGATCCATCACATATAAGAAAAACCCCATGTCATAAATGTTTTTTTTTTAATATGTGATGGGTCTATTTATCATGACGGCTATATGGCCTGATGCTCTGCTATTGTGCTCAGGTGGTCCCATCTATATCTATATCTATATCTTTGGTATACATATATGTATATACATTATTTAATACTATTTGTCTATTTTCCAAATAATTATATTTCTGTTGATTACATATGGCTTTTTATCTCTTTTGTTTGCACCTATATGTACACCTGAAAAGTGTTGAGTGGGGTTGGCACATCATGTGACTGTCAGGTGACCTGGGCCTTTTGTGGATTTAAAATGGCGACTATTTAGTTGAGTTTTAGTTCAATAAGACGACACACTGGTGATAACCTTTTAAATGTACCTGCATTGGGAGCTGCAGTGTGCTGACTTCTTTCTTGCTTTTTCACATTATGTTATTTGGTCCAGCTCCTATTCTATTTCCCTGGATGTGTGCACGTCTACTACAAACTTTTTAGTAATTTAGTCTTGACATTTAGATTTGATTCAGAGTTTGTTCTAATTTCTGTATTACTGTGATGGAATTAACACTGACCAGCACTGTTCATGGCTGTAGAAACCACTCTCTCTTTAAATCCCCTCAGTCAGAGCCTAGTTTAGAAAACCGTGTGTTTCTCTTCCTCCTCCTCCTCCTCCTCCTCCTCCCAGGACTATCATTGGCAGTGGCGTTCCTTCCTGACCAGTGGCTTCACTGCTGTCTATTTCCTGGTCTATGCCATTCATTACTTCTTCTCCAAGCTGCAAATCACTGGACTGGCCAGCACCATCCTGTACTTTGGATACACCATGATCATGGCTCTCATCTTCTTCTTGTTCACTGGTATGTATATAAATAGAAGGGAGAGAGGAGGGCTGGTGTATTCACTGCTGTCATTGTTACCATAGAGACAGCTACTGCATGGGTTCTCTATGGAGGTTTAAAGGAAACATCTTATCTAAGGGGGTGAATGTTATAATGTTGGTATCTTTTCAAATGTGACTTATTTGTGCCATATTGATATGACAGTTAAGGATAAACAGTATGTTGCTGGTTGATAAGTTATTGGCTGCCAAATAAGAAAATATATTATTGTTCCAATAATTACGTCTGATAATACTGAGACTTTGCTGCTGACTGGGGACTCACTCCACACATGCGAGCGCACACACGCACGCACGCACGCACGCACGCACGCACGCACGCACGCACACACACACACACACACACACACACACACACACACACACACACACACACACACACACACACACGTGCATCTCACTTCCCTCCCTTGGTGGATGTTGCGGTGCAGTATGTTCCTTAAAGGTTCAAGGAGGTTGGGGTCAATGTTAAATAGCTTCAGGTTGATATTCATATAATCTTTGTATCGTCTCTTCTATCCTCCTGTCAACAATCACAATGTATGATGTTCCTAAGTGGAACAAGTGAAGCAGCTTGTCAAACAGCTGAAGAACACACATACAACATAAACATGCAGAAATGTGTCTTTGACTTCTCCTTAGGACTGGGCAATAAATCGATATTATATCAATATTGTGATATTTTATAGATATCGCCTTTTAGATATCGCACATATTACCATTTTGAATACCGTAATATGGAATAAGTGTTTTTACTGCATTACAGTAAAAATGTCATTTTCTGAGCTTAACAGACTGTTCTATTATCTGCCTTTATCCACTAACTCATTATATCCACATTACTGATGATTATTTATCAAAAATCTCATTGTGTTAATATTTAGTGAAAGCACCAATAGTCATCTCTACAATATTGTCAAAAATATCGATATGAAGGTATTTGGTCAAAAATATTATGATATTTGATTCTGCCCTAGTTCTCCCCATATTCAACTCCCTGTCCCCACTCATCTACAGACACTATGATTTACGGACATATAGAGCTTGTTATGCTAACAGTGAACAGTTATGAACAAGCTCAAAACAAATGTTAAATGTATGTATTGATAGAGTCTTATTAGCTATGCATCTTAAAATGAGTTGAATTCCTGTAGACTTAGACTGAGAGTCCAGCAGTGTCTCCTCACATGAGCAGCAAAGGGAGGATGAATGATGCCTCAGGTTGTTAGCCAGTTTATATGTGGAGCACTGAGCTTGTGACTGGAGGGTCACCTGTTCAATCTCCTGGACTGGCAGGATACATCTGGGGGGGGGAAACGTGCCCTCCACCTGCTGCAGTGGAGCAGCTTAATCCTAGATTAATAAAGGTGAAACAGATTAGAATAGTTTTGTGTTGAGGTGAGCTGAGATCTAAGAGAAGCTCCTCAGCCTCATATATATTCTACTGTTTTTGTGCTACTTTTATTTAATGTAGCTCTAATTAAAGTTTCTTTCTCTGTCCACAGGTACTATTGGCTTCTTTGCCTGTTTCTGGTTTGTTACTAAGATCTACAGTGTGGTCAAAGTGGACTGAAGAATCCAAACACACAACAGACTGTTGCTTTTCTCTCATCCACCATTCAGCACTGTCAAACTGAACTGAACATTACATCCTGACCCGACACTCCTCATTTCCTCAACCAGAGAGGACTCCGCCTCAGACAGTTTTCTGTGTTTGGGTGCCTAAACTGTTTGTGTGTAAGCATGTGTACACTGGGTTGTAATTTTGTTCATACAGTATCTATCTGCATATAATCTGAATGAAATCAATCATAACCTCACAAGACTCTTCCCAGTATGTCGCTCATAGTTCATCCCAGGTCAGCGTCACACACTACAGCTGGACTGTCCAGAGAGGACTTGAGAAGTTCCGTCAGTGTCAGCTGTGATGTCTCACATTTTTAAGTTTGTTTTATGATCCCTGCGACTTGTGTTTGCAGATGAAGTTGGAAAGTGGAGTGTGACAAAGCTGTGAGGGTCTGCTTCTTAACTGTTACTTTCTCGGAAATTATGTTTGTGTGTGAAATGTTCCCTTATTATTATTTTTAAACTATTGGTGTGCACATTTAAACACTGAATAATGTCAACTTCCATTTTAAAGGCTTCACCAAGTGCAGCAGATATATGAAGCCTACTTTTGTTAACATGTGAAGGTTTGGTATTATTATTATTATTATTATAGTTCAATGAAACACTAATTCTACAAAGGCTGTGTGTTTTGACAGAAGCAGCCAATTCAAATAAAACAATTACAGTATGACAGCTTCCAAGTATTGTAATTCATAATAACAGGAAAGCCAAAGTCCAGTCCCACTGTAGTGCAAGCCTCTGTTCCATGAAGGGAAACACACAGCTGATGTGTTAACTCATCAGGAAACACCACTGTACTGTTTAGCATCATCAACTTGTGTTAACTCATGAAAAGCAGCAGTTTTATCAAATATCTCCCCCAGACAGGTGCTTCTCTGCTACTTATTGAGTCTGTCTGATGTGTATGCTGTTTGCTATGAGCTCCAAATGAAATGATGGTCTAGTGTGTGTGGGGCACTGTCTGTGTTTGTCCAGACATTGTAGGTTTCAGCTGGTCTTCAGATCTGTCCCAAGTGTAAGACTCATGGGAGCTGTAATTCTGTAGTTGTCTGACAAAATAATAGAGCTGTGGGTCAGAAAGTAGAGCATATCGTCCACTAATCACACACAGGGTTGGCGGTTCCATCTCCCTCCTGTCCACAAGACATGAACCCCACATTCATTACTGATCGTCAGGCAGCACCTTGCATGGTAACATGCCTCTATCAGTGTGTGAGTGAGTAAGAAGTGAATTTTAAAGGCTTATATAAGTGCAACCATTTACCATTTGTTTCAATGAAGTTTGTAATCAGGTGTGACCAGCACACACAGTAGTAGATACCCACTAAGCTCAGAATATGGGGCAGAAAACAATATAAAGTTGGCTCAGATGTGCAAATAGAAGACAATGTGAAAAAGGCTTCAATCTGTTATATCTCCTGCTTCTCATAATGAACTCCAGCAAATCATGCAAACAAAGCAGCCGCAGCATTGATAAAGTGCATTTTATAATCAAGTGTCTGAAGCCGAGTACCCTTCCTATTGTGTCTTGTTACAGTTTATAACGGGTTACATGCATTTCTATGTACTGATTCAGAACTCTGCACACAGCTCAGCAGAATCCAAACTGTACTTCATACACATCTCAACTGTGTATCATCACACTGACATTAACTCTGTCACTCATAACAGTGACATAAAAAAACACAACCAGTAGCATTACAGTGTGTCACTGTGGTCTTTGAAGGATCTTGTTTTATGTGTTTGGATAAACCAACATTGCATTACAACAAAAAGAATGACCCTTGTTTACTGCATGGATTGTGCCGTATTACTGTATTTGTCACAGAAATGCAGCTCTATGCTTCAGTGGGCTTTTCTTTCCTAAAGCGATTCCACTAATGTAAAATAAAAACATGCATATATTCTACAGCCCGACCAATACTGGATTTTTGGGGTCAATACCGATATTAGGAAATTAAAAAATTCTGATATTGATATATTGGCCTATAATCTATTATATACAGAATATATATGTAAAACACTTGTTTTTTCAAATGTGGTTACCAAACACTTGATATGTAATGGAGGCTTTGATATTTTACAGTGTAAGAATAAATGTAGTTTTTCTAAAATGACATCAGTGCACTGAAACAGTAAACTACACTGGTAATATACATAAAAATGCAGCCTATATATCTTTAAAAAATAAATATCGGCACATATCAGAAGGCATTAACACCGATACCGATATATATGTGATAGGCCAATATCGGCCGCTAATATTGGTTGACCGATATATCAGTCTGGCTCTAATATATTCACATACGTATATGTATAGGAAAGCTACTGTTTATAGATACACATTAGGGCTGGTCATATGATACACATTGTGCATTTAGCTACAAGTTGTCATACTCACCAAACTTGTCCTCATATCCATTTACCTGCTTTCCTCACCAGGTACATTTCATAGGAATCCTCCAGGAATGAAATGAGGTGCTTTGTTGCCTAATTAGTGGTTTCTGTGCTTTTAATTTTCCATTTTCATATTCTTTCAATATGGGTGTAGCAGAATGCAGCACGGGTGTACACCGAGTGACAAAACAAACATGAACTATTTTGCAATGAAAAGCATGGAGTATTGAGAAATGCATGTAACCAATTGTAAAAACCTGTAAGTTCTGATGTCCTATAGTGAAGTGACAGACAAGGGATTGAACAGTTGGAGATCTCATCACTCCCAACCCAACAATACAAACTACATCATTAAGTAAGTCAGGATACAATACATTTCCTCTCTTTGCTGTGAATGTAAAATCAGTTCAAGATGAAACATTCCCACTGTGAGACCTCTTCAGTGATGACAGCTGTGTTCCAGCTCATAGTAGGAGTGCATTTGATCCCTCCTGTCTGTAGATGAACAGCAGGTTTATGAAGCAGGACATGTATCAGAGGCTTTACCCTGACCTTCTAATGTGATGGTGTATGAAACCTGTTTTATAAACAACTTTAATGAATGTAAAAGAAAAAAAAGTGGAGTTGGAACTGAACAAATGCGACAGATGTAAGTGAATGGGTTCGTTCATTACCATGGAAACATATTCATGTGTTTTATACTGGTTTGTCAGGGTTTTTTGTGTTATTAATCAGGTTGCTCTAATAATCATGTTGTTTTTTTTCCCTTCTTCTCTCATTTGATTTCTTCAGTCTTTCTCTGCTCTCCTTCCTCTTACTCATTTTGTCTTGAAATACTTTCCGATTAAATGTTGAAAGTCATAAAAAGAAAAGTTCAGGTCTTTTTTTAGAAAAAAGGTTTAGTAAAAGTTTAGTGTCTAACCTTGCCCGCTTCATCGTCGAAAGTGTTTCTATCTCATGCTGTCTGTGTTACTCTGTTGAAACACAACATCTGGAACACTGAATCGTGGCACAGCAGCAGGTTTTGTGCACATACTCCAGCTTCAGCTATGTTGTTGTTGAAAGAGAGAAACATCTGTAGCTGTGAGATGAGACAGGGCACAGAAATCAGAAAGGACATCACTCCTTGGTGTGTTTCTGTATATAAAACTAAAGAACTTGTGCAGGCAGCTTTTATGTCATTAATATAAAACTAAAAAGGGAGGGGGGGGGGGGGGGGGCAAGACACTGGCAGAAGCTGTGGTACTCCACAGGTGATTGGTAGAACCTCAGAAAGGTATCCACCAACCTCAACCTGCAGGTTCCTCCCTTATGTTTCAAACATCACAGTGTGCAACTCTTGTGGTTCTGCCAGTGTCTTTTTGTTTTATATTAATGACATAAAAGCTTCTTTAGTTTTATATACAGACAGCCCTGCTTATGTCCAACAGAGATAAAGTGAAGACCCAGTAGGTATTGATTGTTGAGTTAAATAGAAGAAGAAACTAGTAGACAGATAGCAGGATCTTTCACACTTAAGTAGGACAGAAACTATGTTTGGATCTAAGCTAAAGACTCTGAAGATAGAGAAGGTAGTATGCATTTATCATGTAACCCATAGTGTACTGTACAGTATATATCTGAATGTACAGTACTGTGACATCCTGCTTTAGGAGCAGCAAGCCACCAGACCTCCTCACTATCATTATGCTTCTTAACTCATTTATAATGTTTGTCCCTTAACAACTGATGCTTACTTGTGTACTCTAGTCCTGTCAGTCCACAATTAAACAGTCACATCAGCACCATTCACTCTCTATCAGTCATACTGTGACGTGTTGTTTCTGATGTAGCTGGACAGCAGCTCAGTCAGACACAACGTGTGGAAAAGAAACACTTTATTTACTTTGAAATTGTCAGATCGACCAAATGACAATTACAACTATTTGTCTTGAGCGGTATCAAGCTATGCAAATAGTTTTGGTTTTCTCTGATCAGGTTTTGAGAGGTCTGTTCTTCAGGTGTCTGTACAGTACAGGTGAAAGGCAATTTGCTTTTGGAGTTAAAATCATTGAAAAATGTAATGATAATTATAAAACTCATGTAGTTTATTAACCAAAGGTCTACACACTTCCACTGTACAGGAGTGGCAGCAGATATTTCCCATGGAGATGTTAAAGCAATCCTATGTATGAAGAAATGTTTTTATTAGAAATGAGAGGTTCTCTATTGTGCTGAGACTTTCTCTTCACCCCTATATTCCACCCCCACTCCCACAAGTAACCATCCATTTAATTCACAAGAATTATTATGCACCATTGTTCAAGGCAATACACTGAAGGCCTCTACCCTAACCCTACAACCTAACCTGCTCTGGTATGACCAGACGTTTATAGTGGTTTATAGTGTTAGTTAATGCTTGCTAAATGTAGCTGCTATAACTGAGCCAGTTTATTGATTTTATGACTCTTCTATACTACTCTTCATCATCATCTCATTAATGACACTATTCAGCAGACGTTACATAGCGTGGCTTTCAAACCCTGACACATAAACCAAAACTATCTGCAAGCTCACACAGTACTCCTAACAGTCAATGTCAACATGATTGTTTAGTGATGTGAATCAAACCTTTGACAAAAACAGTCAAATCAGGAAAATGACGGAAAAAACACAAAACAGAGGCAGAATGGAAAGATTCATAAGAGGTTTTTTTTTCAACCCAGGAACGTGAAGGAGTCTGATGAGGAGGAAACAGAGTACCACTGCTCATACAGCTTAGCTCTGAGTCACTATCAGGGGGAAAAGAAAAAACTCTGCTGGGGGGCTACTGTGGAAACACCACCGGTAAGATAAATCAACATCAGTGAAAGTCTTTTTGCCTCTAAGGATGTTCCTGTAAGGACAGGAGTAAGGCACATCCAGGTGCTGATGTCACATATCAAAAGTTGTCTTTTTATTCCAGCTCTACTAGCAGGTCTCCTTCTCCCACTGTCTCTCCTGGCTTACAGTGGACACTCTTAACCTGGAGGGCACAACAGGAAACAAACACACACACTTAATAAAAGGACACAAACTGAAAGGCTGTGCTTTATTATTTTGTGGTTAAATAAATAAAGTTATTTAAAAACTGTGTTTAATCTTCCTCCATGATTAATTATTCATTTGCTCACAATGAGTGAACCAGTTGGTATTCTGTGGACTGAGTTCTGCTTCTTTATATTTTATAAGTAGCATTTTATCTTATTATTTAGCAATTTATCAAGCATGCATGTTAGTTACTGATGATAATAACTGGCAGTATTATTCACTGTTACCTTTGCTGCTTTCACAGCAGTCATACTGTTCTGCATCTTCATGGCTTCAATCACACAGATCTCCTGCCCTTCTGCAACCTACACACACACACACACACACACACACACACACACACACACACACACACACACACACACACACACACACACACACACACACACACACACACACACACACACACACACACACACACACACACACACACACACACACACACACACACACACACACACACACACACACACACACACAGACACACACAGACAGAGAAAGAGAACAACCACTTAGCAGTAGGAACAGTAGAGTTCATCATATTATATTTGCAGCTTGTCTCTCAGTACAGGAAAACTAAAAAGAGTTTTCTTCAGGTTAAAGTAATGGTTTAAAGCAGTGGTCTGGACATCTATGTGTACATTGCAAACAAGAACTGCTAACAGCTAATTCAGCATACTTTCTATGGCAGCAGTTTGTCAAAATGTTAACACCTATTTACAGTGTTCAGGCAGTAAGTAAGAACTGTTGTAAACCTCTACATATCTACGTTACCGTATCTCCAGGCTTTACAGACACAGCCACCACTGAGCCTGGCATGGGTGAACGCAGGATGCTGCTGGTGTCTTCTGGAACTTTCTCTGGCATGTAGGAGTTCAACTTTGCAGCCAACTTGGACAGGACGCGAACCTTAAACTACACAGCAATATAACACAGTATGAGAAACAACAAGGAAATGCATTATGGAGCATTTAACGGCTTTCACATGTAGGTAGTGCTACAGAACAAAGACATGACAATGCTAGCAGTCTTTAGTGATCATGTGTAACAGAAACATGGGTATACTTTTTATGATCTGGTTACTAGAGACTGTAACCTGTGTGATGATGTAACTATAATCCTGTGTAGACATGCAACCTTACCGATGTGCCCAGGAACTGCAGAACTATCTCTCCTGAAGCATCTCTGGACAGACACTGAAACAAAAGACAACATGCGGTCTTTACTATATCTTCACACAGTAAGAACAATGTGATTACAACACTTAACTGTGTGAGGAGTTACAGTATGTCTTTATCATCCAGCAGTAGTCATGGAAACTGCACAGTGTGTATTTTATCCTTGTAACTTGGAGACTTGCAGACATTCATTCATTTTCCATACAGCTTATCCTACAGAGGGTCGCAGGGGGGCTGGAGCCCATCCCAGCTGACACTGGGTGAGAGGTGGGCTTCACCCTGAACAGATCACCAGTCCATCACAGGACTGACAGAGTGAGACAGACAACCATTCACACTCTCCTTCACTCCTACAGGTAATCTAGAGTGACCAATTAACCTAAACTACATGTTTTTGGTCTGTGGGAGGAAGCCGGAGTACCTGGAGAGAACCAAATATTGTATATTTCCCCATCATGGGACTAATAAAGGAATATCTGATCTTATCTTAACCTTGACTTTTACATGGATCACTTCAAAAGTTTAAGGTTAGGCAAGTAGGGGTTATGATTAAGATTAAGATTAAGATTAGGGTTCGGGTAACTCTCCAGAAAATGATTGTAAGTCCATGTAATGTCCCCAAAAGTGACCATGGTAGTGTGTGTGTGTGTGTGTGTGTGTGTGTGTGTGTGTGTGTGTGTGTGTGTGTGTGTGTGTGTGTGTGTGTGTGTGTGTGTGTGTGTGTGTGTGTGCGTGTGTGTCTGCAGTAGAAAGGGGCACAAAGTACAAGATGCACACTCCTGTGATTATTTACTTAGTATGTACTCTGTACTCTTCACCCAGACTTCAGCTGTCAGAAACAAAACTTACCGTTATCACAGAGGCAGGAGTAAACCAGCTGTTAATCTAAATGTAGAACACATCAATAGCCTGGTATGATTCATTATTGCTGTTTTATGTTTTCATCATTTATGTAATTTTATTATATATTTAAGCATCGTTTTTTTTAACCCTTTCAGCTGCCTCTGCTTTTCTATAGGACAGAAATGTTGCTCAGTGTTAGTGTTTGGCCATACTAGTACCCTGGATGTGTGTGTGTGTGTGTGTGTGTGTGTGTGTGTGTGTGTGTGTGTGTGTGTGTGTGTGTGTGTGTGTGTGTGTGTTACCTGTAGCATCCTGTCAGTGCCATTGATGGTGAGTGGCAGCAGTGGGGAAGCAAGGTTCCACTGTCCACTGACCTTCACCTTTTCTCCATCTACCTCCACCTACAGAGACAAACAGATTATTCAGAGTCTTGTTAGCTCACAGTCATAACCAGCAGACAATCCTGATGCTGTCCTAATGCTGTTCTCACCCTCACATACTTAACCTGTACGGACTGTTATTAGTATTCACACTATTGTTCTTCAAATCTTAATTACCATTATTGTGTGAGTGACTATCGTGTGACATTTAATGTGTGCTTCAATACTCACAGTATAAACATCTCCTGATTTTGTAACTTTGATGTCATGGCGTCCCTCTCCCAGCTCCACACACAGCTCCCAGCTGCTACATGTCACAGGTGTTGAAGCCAACCTGAAACACACACGGCTCAGTTTGTATTTTAAGGGGTCAAAGCATCAGAGCGTGTTCTTCTAGAGTAACATCCACTTGAATAACACTGTATAGGTGGCTGTATAGTTCCAAATGATTGTTGCAACAGTGTCACTTAAATGTATTTAATGATGCATGTTTGTGGTTTCAAGCTGGTGAAATACAATAATGCTTAGAAACAAAACCCTCATAAGTCTTCCAGACAACATGATCCATCATCACTCAGAACTGCAGGAGAAATGATGATGAACTCTAATGGGTTAATACAACCAGATGGTCAAAATAAACAACCAGTCAGACGTCCAGCTCTCACCAGCTGCCTCCACTACCATTCATCTGTCATTAATCTAGACCCCTGTAGCCTCCTACAATAATCATGGCTGCTGGTATCCTCACCTCTGGTTGCCCAGGACCTTCTGTGAGCGGAGCTGAGCGGTGATGTAGAGAGCTGCTGCTGAAGCCAACAGCTCCCTGCGTTTGTCCGCCTCCAGCTGGTGACCCTTGAAGCCGTCGGGATAAACCTCGGGCAGGAAGTTGGTGCTGATGTCACCAGAGATAAAGCGAGGGTGGGTGATGATTTCCCTCAGGAGTGGAATGTTGTGGGTCACACCTGGAGTGAAAATGACCACACTTCATTACAGATAAAAAACAACAACAAATGTCCATTTGAAAAGTGAGTGTGTGATCTGTTGGTGTACCTCTGATCACGTAGTTATCCAGAGCATCCTCCATCTTGGCAAGAGCTTCAGCTCGTGTAGCTCCATAAGTTACCAACTACAAGTAGATACCAGAGGAAAATACTGCAGATTTGAATGGTGGCATTTTGTCATCTATTTTCATCTTGAGACCACCTGCTGCTAAAAATAACACACAGTGTTTTTAAAACATCACTGACCTTAGAGATCATTGGGTCATAATAGATGCTGATGTCACTTCCTTCCTGGATGCCGCTGTCTACACGGACCTATCAGAGCAAGGAGCAGAGGAGAAAATATTCATATTGGCAGGAAGCTTGTTAGTCGCTGGGTTAAGTGTGAGGAAAAAGAAAGAAAAAATATATTTATTTATTTTCTTTAAAATGTCAAATGAAACTAGTCTTATATGAACTGAAGGCTCTTCTCTGATGCAGCTCTAATAAGTTATATAGACTAATGACATGGTGGAATACACACAAACTTACATTGCTGAGGTTGAGTGGCTCTTGGTATTGAGACAACCGTCCAATGGAGGGAAGACCGAAAGACTTGTAAGGGTCCTGACAGAATAAACAACAAAGAAACAGGTGGACGTTCAGAAAACACTGGAACTTTGGAATAAAGCAGTTCTAGTAGTATCAAAGCCTATAATGTCAGAGGAAATGATTGCTCTTTTATTAAATACAATGTTGACTTCCAGTGAAAAAGGGCAGAGGTGCTTTATCACACAACAAAGACCACATAGTTAAAGAGTGCTTAGAACAAGGGGGTCAAACTCATTTTAGTCCAAGGCCACATTCAGCCCAGTTTGATCTCAAGTAGGCCAGACCAGTAAAACCACTGTATAATAATGTATATATTATAACTTTACTATAATAAACCATCTATTTACAAAACATATAAACAGTCTGAGATGTCTAAAGAAAAATGAGTGCAATTTCAATAATATTATGTCTCCATTTTTTCAGATTATTTTGTAGAAGCTTCTGTTTTTGCACAACATTCAATATAAATGATTTAAATAAGATCATGTCAGTATTCTCAGAGTGCAAAAAAACCTCTGAATCAGCAGAAAAATTGTAATTATTTCTCTGTAATTTTCATACTTAGTTATCCAGTGGGCCTGAATGGATACCTTGGTGGGCTGGTTCTGGCCCGCAGGCCATATGTTTGACACCCCTGGTTAGAGTGTCATCTATTAACTTCACTCATTGACCACTTTATACACCTACACACACACACCTAGACACACACCTACACACACACCTGCACACACACACACACACACACACACACACACACACACACACACACACACACACACACACACACACACACACACACACACACACCTCTGCGTAGACGCGGCTCTCAAAGGCCCAGCCGTTTATTGGAATATCTTCCTGTTTGTGCTGCAGTTTGTAACCCTTGGCAACCAGGATCATCTGCTCTACCAGGTCCAGACCAGTAATACACTCTGTGATTGGATGTTCCACCTGGGGTCAAAGAGACAAGAGAGAAGATAAAGATGAATCAGACCCAGTTTGAGTCCAGCTGGGAACCTTTGTTGTATGTCTCCATCTCTCTACTGTCTGTAAGAATTCAACTAAATCCCCAAAACACATATAGAAGAAAGAAATAGTACAATGTGAATTATTTATGTATGAAAGCATCATGGCAGACAGCTACACCATCACTCTGTTAGCTCTTAGAATTGTAACAGTTGATTGTTTGAGGAGACTGGCTGGCCTTTCACATAAGTATGTTAAAGCATTGTACATACACAGCATATGTTAACATTTTTAAGCTTTTCTCAATAGAACTCTACCTTTTCCTTTCACATAGAGATTTTCTTAAAGCTTATTAAATCAGTTCTGTAAGGGTGATCCAGTAGGTCTGTAGGTTAAGACCACATAACTGCAACTGTTTGTTTATGGCCACTGCCCCTCCCTCTCTAAGCATGTTTCTTGTCTGTCTATTCATTCTACTGCTGCATAAAACCAAAAATAATAACCAAAAATATCATTTAAAATGTGCTCTGCAGACTGGCTGAACTAAACTAACTAAACTAAATGAGGGTTTAAGCACAGAGGATGTTTGTTGCTGTACAGATTGTAAAGCCCTTAAGGCTAATTTGTGATTTGTTATATTTGACTATACAAATAAAAGGAACTCAACACTGTTGCTTTTAGTTGCTCCAGCCTCAGGTATTCATTACAACAGATACTGAAGCCTGTTATTCTGGTGTCTGTTGCTATCTTGTGTATTTGACTGATTTCTATTGTGAAATTCAACACTTGACACAAATGAAATACTCTGTTATTTACTCTCAAGTGTAAATAAAAGTTTTTAAAGTAAAAATCAAAGCTAAAAATGAGCAATCAACCCTGAATGTTATAACCCAACTGTTGGAACTATCTAGAGCCACACAGACACACACACACACACACACACACCTGTAGTCGTGTGTTCATCTCCAGGAAGTAGAAGTTCTTCGTAGAGTCTACCAGGAACTCCACAGTGCCAGCAGAGGAGTACTGCACAGCCTTGGCCAGCTGCACTGCCTGCTCACCCATGGACCTCCGTGTGTCTGTGTCCAGAAACGTACTGAAAACACACAACACTCACTTTAATTAAGAAATAATGAAGGAAAAAGCTAGAAAAAAAAGCAAGTAGGTGAAAAAGAAATAAACACATTACATATATAAACAACAAACGGACAAAAACATACAAAGTCTATATCTGTTAACTGTAACCATGGATACAGCAGTGCAAGGAGTGCTGAAATGAAGCAGATAGAAGCCTGCTTAGATTCACATTTGACAACATCTGAGCCTGCTGCCTCCCCTGATCTCTCTGATCGAGCTGACACACATCCTCTACACTGATGCTCAGTGTAGGTGGGTCAGTGGGGGAGGGGGGGGTGATTGCAGGGGTAGCAGCTGGTTATGCCATGTCTGAGCTGGAGCGAGTGAGAGGTGTGAATGTGGGTTATCAAATCTCCTGTCCTGTAAAACACATTCAGGTCATTTACCTTATTTGGGAAGCATGGTCTGAATATTTGACCTATTTTGATTTTTGTATTTTATTTAGACTTTTGACAAAATAATATATATTTATATTTGTGTAAATAGATTGTATATATAGTTGTAATGTAATGCCGATCCTCTTTGAAGGATTGGCATTACAAAACATCCCAGAGCAGAGCAGACAGAGTTTGTGACTAACCTGGGAGCTTCTTCCACCACCTTCTGGTTCCTCCTCTGGATGGAGCACTCTCTCTCATTCAGCCACAGAGCATTACCGTGTTTATCAGCCAGCACCTACAACAAGCACACAGTATTCATGTTGTCTCTGGAGTAGAATTTCTTGTCACAATACCCATTTTTGAATTCAAATGATAAAAGCAATGCTCATATCTGTTATTCTAACCCATTATTGTTATTTACATTCATGTCAATCAAGTGTAATACAAACTTGATGACCTGATCACTGCAACTTAAAAAGGCTACAACAGAATTACTAGAATTTTAATATTAAAAATAAAAGCTAAAAATAGTCACTTATCATCATATTCAAATAAAAAATCTAAACATATGGTCTTCAACATATGTGTATGTGTTATTTTCTAGAGGTAAATTGTGAAAAGCTTTCATTGAAGGAAAATGTAGTTCATGATGAATCACATGGCTGACTAAAGAGTAAAAAGTCTGTGTGTGTGTGTGTGTGTGTGTGTGTGTGTGTGTGTGTGTGTGTGTGTGTGTGTGTGTGTGTGTGTGTGTGTGGTGTGTTATACCTGTATCTCTATGTGTCTTGGGTTGTCTATGAACTTCTCAATCAGCAGCCTGTCATCTCCAAAGCTGGAGGCTGCCTCCTGAGATGAGAACCGGAAACCTTCTCTGTAACAACACAGACACAGACACACACACACACACACACACACACACACAGACACACACACACACAAACTTTAGTCTATTGTGATTTGTAGTTCCTGAGATAGATGTTACACTATAGATAACTATAACACAACTTCTACACTATATGATTTTATTTATTTAGGATTGATTTGGCAGGGACAGTACACATAAATCAACATTTTAGTTCACACCACAATGTAAATGTGTGAGAGTTAGCCAAGAGTCTAGTTTACATCTGTAGTTCCCCGGCAGGTCAACAACTTAGACAAGCACAATAAAAAAAAAAAAAGAAGAGAAAAGAAAGAAAAAATCATTTAAAAAATAAACAATACATTTAGAGCTGAGCTAGTGTTTTACAGTTTTTTGAAGAGAGAAAGGGTTGAACATATGTACAGGTATAGGGAGAGATGTTCCAGTAGTGTGTTGCTTGTACAGAGATGGCAGAGTGTCTAAATGTACTCCTATAAGGAACAATACACTCCCCTCTTAATGTGGACCTTGTGGTTCTGGTATTGTCCTTTCTAGCTACAAACTGGCTCAGTGGTGGAGGGGCCAGGCCATTGTATATTTTGAGATTATGTCCAGGGTGAGAAGATTATACTTATGAATAATGTTGCAATGGTGATATCTGTGGGGCTTCTTGTCCATGATTTTATGTGCTTGTTTTTGGGGGTTCTGGAGTTGATGTATGGGGGTTCTTCCTGCGTGTGACCAGCTTGTGATACAGTATGACAGATGGCAGAAAGTCATAGCGTGTATACATGTGTTTTAGTAGGAGATGAACTTAATTGAAGGATTTAAAGGATACCTTGTCTCCTCGTCATTCCAAGCAATCCTCATTCCTTTCCCGCCTCCTCCTGCAGAGGCTTTGATCATAACTGGGTAGCCTGGTGACAACAACAGCACAATCACACAGTGGATTAGTGCCTTGTTTTTAACCACATCAATCTGACCACAAGCACCTTCAGTAATCAAACACACAATGTGAACATCAGAGTTTTAAACAGTCTACTAAAATATAATCAACACGGAAAATAGTGTCAGAGAGCTGCTGAAAACAGAGCTATGTAAAGAGGTGATCAGAAATTCATCATAATAATGACATACATACATTTAATAAAACATATACTGTGTATTTACATGACGTGACTTACCTATTTCCTTTGCAATCTTCACAGCATCATCAGCATTCTGGCACAGAAAAGGATGTGATGGTTATTTATAATAAGCCAAAGTAAAAATGCTCTTAACCTCACCTGGAGGTTGACGGACGGTGTTCTGAGTGTGCAGGTGACGTGTAGACTCATGGAGGAATTATTTCCTGAGATCAGGATGTCTGTATCAAAGCTGAGTTTATTGTGTAAAGTGAGTGCAGGATATTGGAAGTTGTTGACCTGTTGGTAACTCTTGGCAACTGTGGACAGAGACAAGGTTAAGTCCAGTTTGGGGTGTGTTTAATTAGTTAATGACCAGTTTTGTTTTGTCCCTGTTCAGTTCAGAGGAGACATGCCAGAGCATCCTCTGTCTCTCATGTTAAATGGACTGTAGTTTATAGAGCTTTTCTAGTCATTATGACCACTCAAAGCGCTTTTACACCACATGTCTCATTCACACACATTCATACACCGTTGGCACAGCAACGGGAGCAATCTGGGGTTAAGTATCTTGCCCAAGGACACATCAACATGTTGACTGGATGAGCTGGGAATCGAACCGCCAATCTTCCGATTAGTGGACGAGCGCTCTACTTCCTGAACCACAGCCGCCGAAATGTTTTGTGTATAGCTTAAAGGTTCTATTGTTGTTTAAATTATGCAACAGCACACAAGTAGGCACACTTTTGGTAATGTTTATTAAACATTAATACAGATTTTAAAATGATGTGCCCTGGGAATAAAGACTCATAGGCTATGTTCACACTACATACTGTAGTGGCCAAAAGACAATGTTTTTTTTTTCCTCCAAATGACTCAGATGTGATTTTATTTTTACCTAAGTGTGAACAAGGCAAATCTGATTAGTTCATATCAGATCTCAGTCGCTCACAAACATAAACAGAGGACAGCAGTAACCGTGTCTTGTTTGCTGACCTCCACAACAAATAATCCTGGACATGTATGCTAGCACAGTCGTGTCATCCATGTTAATGATTTGTGTGGCCGTTTGAGAGCTCAACAGTGTTCACACAGGAGCCGGATACATGTCACTTACTGACATGAATTTGAACCATCAACACCAAAATATCAGATCTGACTACAGAAATCACAATTACACATTAAGGCTTGTAATGTGAACATAACTCCTCTGATGAACATGTTCCTGTTGTGTATATACATGTCTGTGTCTGTGTGCTCTTACCTCAACCACTCCATCGAATCCTGGGATAGTATTGACCTTCGCAGCTTTAGCAATCAGCTTGCTCTCAATTTTATCTCCCATTGCTTGGATAGCACCAGTGCCTGGTCCAATGAATGCCACATCCTCTGCAGCCTAGCAACAGAACAATTATAACATCATGAGATTTACCATATTAGACTTACAATAAAACCATAAAGAACACACTGGGGTTTATTATCCATGTGTATCTACTTATTGTAATTGCCTGTAAAATGTGAGCCATGTCATTTTAACAAATGTTTCAGCAGGTCAGTAAGCTTATTATCTTTAGTGTGAGTGAGAGTGTGATAAAAAGATCAATATCTATTTCATGTATGTACAGCTGGATTCCTAATGGTGAACTATTCCTTTAAATAAGCATATAAGTATTTATATTTAACTATTAAAGTAGTACTGACAGAGTTTTTCATACATGTATGTCAGGGTGAGTAGAGATTATGTCACATATTTTGATCCCAAGGTCAAGATTAAACTTCTATACTCAACTGCTCTTATATCTTTAATAAACAGGTGCTAGTCAAATATAATATTATTTAACTGAGTTAGCATGACTGCTTCAATAAATACACTTCAGGTGTAAAGCTATAGTTTACATAGTGGATGACATTCATTTATAATATGCAGAGTAGTGACCCACTAGAAGTGTGTGTGTATGTATCAATAGACACTCTCTGCCTGTATTTTCGTATTATTTTGCGGTGTTTGGGGTGCAGTGGGTGTGTGGCCCCTAGCCAATAACAGCAAGAAGAGTGTGAGGTCATGACTTGTAGAGGAGCAGCCTCCCTCTGCTCTGCTCTCTGTGTACAGGATGTATAAAGAGCAGCAGGTATGTGTGTCTGTTGATTGAGGGCAGGGCTGAGCCACACACACACACACACACACACACACACACACACACACACACACACACACACACACACACACACACACACACACACACACACACACACACACACACACACACACACACACACACACACACACACACACACACACACACACACACACACACACACACACACGTGTTTATTTGTGCTTTAGAACATAACTAGCATGAAACAACCAGAAAATAACCTTTTATCTGATTAAACTGATTTATTTTTGGTTTAAATAAGATCATGATATGTGTTCATTGTTTTTTCAGAGTATTCTGGTCAGAGTGCAAAAAAACCTCTGATTCAGCAGAAAAATTGTAATTATTTCTCTGTAATTTTCACACTTTTCACACACGCAAAGTTATCCAGTGGGCCTGAATGGATACCTTGGCGGGCCGGTTCTGGACCGCAGGCCGTATGTTTGACATCCCTGGTTTAGAGTGTCATCTATCAACTACACTCATTGACCACTTTATTAGAAACACTTGTGTACACACACACACACACACACACACACACACACACACACACACACACACACACACACACACACACACACACACACACACACACACACACACACACACACACACACACACACACACACACACACACACACACACCTTGGCACCTTCCTGTAGGGTTGTGTGGAGGTGTGGCCATGTTTATTTGTGCTTTAGAACATAACTAGCATGAAACAACCTGAAAATAACCTTTTATCTGATTAAACTGCTTTGTTTCTGCCAGCCACACACTCTCTATTCATTCTCTAGCTCACTCAACCACAGCTGTCTCTCTCTCTGCTCTCAGCTCAGCCGGGGAGGAGGGGCTAACTTTTAAATTGCTTGCTTACAAACCACAGCCAACAAATCCTGCACAGTGCACCTTTAAACATTTATAGATCCTTCATTAACGCATCAACTCATGTTAATGACACTTAAAAAGGTCACGAATGGGTTCAAAGAATGAATAAACCAGTTGAAGATGCATGAAAAAAGTTGATTCACACCTTAACATTTATTTGATGTGAACTACTTTGTGGCTTCATGGTCAGAAAGTGTGTGTGTGAAAATAAGAGTGTGTCTGAGGTGTGTAACTCACCAGTCTCTTTGCAAACTCTTTGTTTTCAGAGAGGAACCCGTAGCCAGGATGAACCTGAACACAACATTTGATTTTTTTTCATTAGTTTCAAAGGCAAAAGCTTTGAGTTTGTATATTTGAGATAATATCACCATGGAGTGGCACCATCAACATCTCACCACATTAATGACTGCTGAGAGAAAGCAGCTTACACAGTATTTTATATTCTAATTGTACAATAACTAAAAGTCTTTACACAGCTGTGTATTGAAAATGTGTATTTTTTTTAGAGGAGCTATATTTTGTGTTTATGTGTTGTCAGTGTAGTGTACATAATGAGAGCTTTATAGATGCGTACAGCTTGCGCTCCAGTCGATCTGACGGCGTCCATGATGGCGTCCATATTCAGGTAGCTCTTACTGGTGGGGGCAGGGCCGACACACACAGCCTCATCAGCCATCTTCACATGGACCTGGATATACACGATAAGAGAAAAGTTCAATTCAGATGTCCCCTCTGCCATAGATAGAGACATACCACCTTGGTACACTCTGGGTTAGGTTTAAAAATGACACCAGCAGGATCCGCTATTTTCTGGGACAGGGAACTACAGAGCAGAATGCTGGGCAGGGTCTTCCTGCGTAAACCATCAATTAAAAATAAAAGCAAACAAGATCATTAAATTGCAAATTAATGTTCCTGTTCCTTTAATTAATTATTAAAAAAATACACAGATCTCAATTCTTAGTATTCAACCTTAATTAATATGGGAGGAACACAGACGATGACTTACAGCACTAGCGTCGACATCACTGTGAACAGCTACAGTCTTGATGCCCATCTTCTTACATGTCTTCATCACCTGATGGAAAAACACACAACATTAACTCTGAAGCTTCACTCTGTAGGAAAGTCTATGATTGACTGTGAAACTCCTGTTCTGTTGGAATATTTGAACTGACTTACATAGTTGATGACATCATCCTCCTGCTCAAGCCTAACTGACTGTGTCACTCTGCAGTCTTAAAGTAGCAGTAGCAGTTGTTCTTTAACACCTTGTCCTACAATCCTGTGTAACTGTGGACTATGAGATGTAATGTTTGTAGTTTACCATTATGTCAGTTTATTTGTTCTACAGTTTACAGTCTAGTCAGTTCATTCTGATGTAATTAAGGTTAATTAAGGAGTCATAACAGTTAACCATGGTGTCCCCCAGGGATCTGTCATTGGCCCCCTCCTCTTTACCATCTACTTGCTCCCCCTCGGTCAGATCATCCGCAACCATGGACTCAGTTTCCACTGTTACGCAGACGACACCCAACTGTACGTCAGCACCAAGCCCTCCTCACAACTCCCACCAACACAACTCAACAACTGTCTGCACGATATTAAAACCTGGATGACCAACAACCTTCTGAAACTCAACACCAACAAGACAGAGCTCATGGTGGTGGCCCCAGCACCACTGCTCAGGAAGGTTGGAGACCTCACCCTGGTCATCGACGGCTGTCCCACCTCCCCATCTCCCAAAGTGCGGAACCTGGGCGTGATCCTGGACCCCACACTCTCATTCAGTTTCCACATCCAGAGCATCTCCAAATCTGCCTTCTTTCACCTCCGTAACATTTCAAGACTCCGGCCGTCACTCACCGACTCAGTCACCGAAACCCTCATTCATGCATTTGTCACCTCCCGTCTGGACTACTGCAATGGTGTCCTGTCTGGGCTCCCCAACAAAGCCCTAGACAGATTGCAGTATGTCCAGAACTCAGCTGCCAGGGTGTTAACCCACACCAAGCCCTGGCAGCACATCACCCCCATCCTCAAGAAACTCCACTGGCTGCCAATCAAACAACGCATCAGCTACAAAATCCTCCTCCTCACCTACAAATCACTTCACTCACTGGCACCCAAGTACATCACCGACCTCCTCCACCCGTACACCCAGTCACGGTCCCTGCGCTCCACCAGCAAGGACTTACTCTGCACTCCCCGCACCAGACTCAAGACCTTTGGTGACAGGGCTTTCTGTGCAATTGCCCCTACCCTTTGGAACACCCTGCCCCCTCCTATCCGTTCCGCTACTTCTCTGTCACAGTTCCAAAAGTACCTCAAAACACACCTCTTCTCTCTTGCCTACCCTCCCTAAACCCCCACCCTGCCCTTACCCCCCTATTCCCACTCTTGTAAAGCGACCTTGGGTATCTTGAAAGGCGCTATATAAATCGAAGTTATTATTATTATTATTATAATTCTTGCTATAAGTTTAAGTTACCTGATTCATGTTACATGTGTGTAGCATTCTGTAATATCACCAAATGAGCAATACTCACTAACTGCAGTCTGCCATGTGTCCATTTGATTGTGTTTACACTATTTGACCAGATATGTGACCACATACCTATACTGTTCTGTTAGTATAGTGTTGCTCCAATATCAAGTTTCAGTTGGATTTCATCTACAGTACACATCAGTGTGTCTTACCCTGCAAGCAATCTCCCCTCTGTTGGCGATGAGGATCTTATCAAAGGTCTGTGGAAGGAAATAACACAGACATCAGGTCACTGGAGAATTTCTTTACTCCATACAGAAATAACAATGTAACGAATAGATTATACAATCCAGCCCAAGCCAAAAACTAAGACTTGAAAGGAAGAATTGACTTGTAGATGAGATTGTTACCTTTTCATTGGGACTGTAGACAGTAGAATAATGAGCCTTGCAGTGCGCAGCGCAGCATCTGGACTGAAGTGAGGCATACTGCAATACACACACAGATACACTACATTCATCTACTGTATTATATCATGTCATTCATATATATTATGTTTAAACAGCTCGATTTCTGATTCTGCTCATTTGCTACATTTTCTTGAATTAAATACTAGTTCTACAGATTTCTGCCCATGCTCTCTTAATGATAACTTTATTGGTCAAAGTCATTATTTCATTCATTAATAAGTCATTTATTAATCAATTCAGCACTGACAATATATCAGAATGATGGAAGGAGGAAAGTGGAGAAAAAGGAACAGCTCAAGCACAGCAGCACATCTGTCAAACATGATGCAGCTTTCATGGCTTGGGTATGTGTGGCTGTCAATGGAACTGACACACTGACATTTAATGATGATGTCACTGCTGACAGAAGCAACAGGATGAATGCAGAGGTATACAAGAGCAACCGTATGCTCACATTCAGACAAATGCATCAAAACTCACTGGAACACATTTCATCATTTGCTGAATGATAAATGTGTTTCAGTGAGAACCATCCTAAACATACGGCCAAAGCAACCAAAGAGCTTTTCAAGATGAACAGGTGGAATATCCTCGATTGGCCAAGTCAATAAATCACATGATCTCAACCCCATTGAGCTGAATTCTCCTTACTGAAGAGAAGTAAAGGCAGAGAGTCTTCAACAAGTAAGATCTGAAGGTCTGGGAGAGTATCACCAGAGAAGATACAAAGTGTCTGCCTATGTCTATAGCTCCAAGACTTCAGCCAGTCATTCACTGCAAAGATATTACACTAAATATTAAATATGATCATTTTGTTTGTTCTTTCTGTATTGATGTAAACTTACTCAAATTAAAACTGAACCTTGTCACTTTAATGTAGCATCCATCATTTTATTTTATTTAAATATGCTGAAGCACAGAGCGTGATCATTGTGCAGTAGAGTTTGTTGGAGGGATGAGGGATGAGTAAAACCTTTCTAGGGTCCAGAAGACCACACAGTCATTACTTGTCAGTATGTGATCATTTGATTAACTGCTAATTCCTTTGAGAATATAAGCATATCAATTGAAAGGAGAATGGTACAGGTCGGTCCTTATTAACTGTCTGCTCAGTAGTCAAAATGTCCATGTCCACTTTCTAAAAAAACAAAACCTTGTATTTAAAGGTGGTCATTAGAGGCTCAATAGTAGGTCATCCAGCCATGCCTACAGCTGAGTTCATAACTTATGGGAACGTTTTTCATGTTTATGATGTGCAAATATTCACATCATCAAACTCAACACAGATATACCACTTTGTTTTTGGTTTTTTTTTTTTTTTTTTTAAATTCATTTTATTTTTTAATAACACCTTAAAACATTGAAGTATCCAAACTCCATCAAAAGTCACTCCAGCTGCTAGAATGGACTGACAGCTGATCCATCTGTGATCAGCTGATCCAGCTGTGATAAGCTGCTGACGTCATCAGAAACAGTTGTCGCTACATGTGAAACTTCAGAGGAAATAATGTCTCATGTCTCTAAAAAACACATTTCCTTGTTTCATCTGTCCTTGCATGCTTTTCTTACATCTGTCCCTGCAATGTCAGTGGGAGACACTAAGATGCAAGGAGAAGGCGATAGTGATGGAAACATGGGATGCATCCCAAGTCTCTTGAATTGCATCCATGTTTCACTCACTTGGATCTTTTCATAGCTTCTCAGAGACCCCTTCCCCACTGCTTGGAGCAGAAATAAGGGACCTGGGATGGCTGTCTCAATAGCAAAACCAGAACAACTTCAGTTCAACTCTAGTTCAAGCAAGGAAATGTCACCTAAGAGACTTGAGATGCACCCTCAGAGATGCCTCCTCACTCCTCAGAGCAGATATAAAAGACTTGAGATGCACCTATGGTCTGAAGCCCTTTAAAGTGATACAGGGACATCTTGTTCAAACAGTGATTAATCAGTTCTATCTTAACTACACATAGAAAGATCTTTTATGTCTCAGCTGCAAGAAACAGAAGCTAATTAAACAATAAATAAAATAAACACCTTCTAGGCTATTCAACACTGCACTGGTTTAGAGGACACCTGTCTGACAACACATTTACCTTCTAGCTTTGTCCCACATTCACTGTCACATGCAGATTATATATATATATATATATATATATATATATATATATATATATATATCATTCAGCTTTGACAGCAAAGGTTTGCACAGTGTAACTAAAGTTAGATCATACTATTGATAGGAGTTATTATAGATCTGCACATAGTCCATGTTATTGATATGACTTATCATAGATCTGTAACTGTATCTGCATGTGTGTTCCGTCAGGCTCGTGCATGTCGTGTTAGTCATTAGCACTTTATGAACTATACTAACAGCTTTACTGTGTGTCACGTGCTGTCAGGTAACACGGTGATCTCGCGCTGTGCGGGTCATCTCACCTTCACAGCAAACAGCAGTCTGTTGAGTCGTGGAGTGACACTGTGCGTCGCCATATTGCCGAAGTGCGTAAGTGAACTACACTTACGTGATGACTTTTACTGCTTCTTCTTCTACTATTTTTTCTTGTACCACTTCCGCCTCTTCCTCTTCATTCAGTTTTAATGGCGGTTATCCAACCAGCTTATAGATGTATTACTGCCACCTACTGGCCGGGATATGGAACGATATAGTGGCAGAAAAAAATGAAAAAAAAACCCCAAAAACAAACCAAGCCTACACTATCTCTATATTTATGTTACCCTTCTTTAATATTAATTAATTAGAAGATTGCATACTTTCCATGTCTTTCTTTCCACATTCCCCAATCTAATATTGTGTTTTTCACCAGTCAATACCGATATTAAAGGTGCAGTGTGTTGGCAGACATGGAAAATAATGTTTATAAGTATGTTTTAATTAGTGAATAAGCACATAAGAATAAGAATGGTTGTCATTTATATCTACATAGGAAGTGGGTCCTCTTCCACAGTGGCAGTCATGTTACACTGCCATGTTTTTACAGTAGCTCAAAACGGACAAACCCAACACTGGATCTAAAGAGGGTCGCTCACATTTTTCATAGCCACCGTACTTTCTCCTACATGCTTGGAAGGGGAAGGGAAGGGTATTCAGTTTGCTGCAATCTACAGTCTCACCACTAGATGTCATTAAATCCTACACACTGCACCTTTAAGTACTTTCTTTCTTCATCATACCTGTTGTAATCTATTATATCTAGTATGTTTGACAATTTCAGGTTTATTACAGTGTGTACTAGGGTGCTTGCCTATTCTATTCTATTCTATTCTATTCTATTCTATTCTATTCTATTCCCTTGGTATTCCACCAGCACCAACATATTTTAGAATACTGTAAAGATGTCTTCCTGTGTCAATTAAATCCCACTATTCCTGCCAGGTTTTGTATATATCATCCTTTAAACTAACTGTAGTTTTAACGATTGTTTAGCCAATATGTCCATCTCACTTCCTGCCCCCCCCCCCCCCCCCCCCCATACATGAGCAGGAACCCAAAGGAAGAAAACAATCCTCTGTAATGTAGCATAGCACACGAAAGATTTCATACACAATATCCGGCCTGCAATAACCACTCTCCAGAGTTAATGCTCGAAAGCAGTGATAAGCTATCAGAAGCAATTACGACACTGGGTTGGTTATTTTCTTCCGTCCATTGTTATGCTAAGAATATTCCAAGTAATTCAACTGTGTACGCTGAAAGATGGTCTGATGCTCTCTTTTCACTGCTACTTCCCAATTTACGATGAAGAATAAGGCACCTGTGTGTTCTGTGCTGATGTGAATTGGTAGTACCCACACCCTGTTACAGATGTGGTACAATACTGTTACTATTTCTCACTCAAGAGCACATGATTCAACTTAATCAACAAGTCTGAAGACTGAGAACAGTTGATTAAAGCCTGGTGTGCTCCTGCTTGGTTGGAATGAAGTACTGCAGCCACATGAACCTTTGTGGACTAGCTTGGACATGCCTGAAGTAATGTAACTGACTCCTTCAGATAAAACACAGTCAGTTCAGGAACCTGCAACTCTCATACTGGGAAGGGAGCCCTTTATGAGAGGTGCAGCAACATACTCAAGCAGCACCACCGTTTTTACACTTAGCTTTAGTAGCTGAAGGTGGTGGGGAATGCTCCCCTAGTGCAGGTACATAACACCATATATAGTGGTAGTGTACATAGCCCCAGGCCCCTAATTAGGGCTAGATTACATAAGACACCTGTTTGGATTTGTTCTCTCTCTTGCTCCTGCCATGTGCTCTGGTTTGAGCTTCCCTGTTAGCACCTCCTGTGGGTCTTCCTGCCCTAGACGTCCTTACCACAGTGGTTGCCACCTACTGCTGTTTTTACCTGCCTAGTGTAGTTATAATTGTGTCCTCTTCTGAATATTGTAGGGCTGGGAACCAACTGGTATTATTTAGTTTAATCTTTTCACCCCAGGTGAGGTCCCTTCTTGTATGAATCTGTGTGCCTTATTTAGTTGTGAGCTCAAGGTTATTGGTAAGACTGCTTTCTCAGTTGTCCATATTGCCCAGGTGGTGTAGTTTGGTCTTTTATCATATCTAGTCTCACAAATCCTCAGCACTGCCACAAAGGCAAGAAGGCTTTGCTGGTGTCAAAGTGGAGACATGAGCAGAGGACTGTGGCTGATATGTTGTTGTGTGGAAATTGGGATCGCCTTACATAGTGTAGGGTTCAGATCTATCTACAGTCTTTACCTGATGTGTGCATTAGTGACATTTTACATATATGCTTTTAGGGGAATTGGTGAGAAACTGAGAAGTTTGCTGTATCACTGGAGCTTGCTGGAAAAAGTGAAAGTTAGTCTGTGATTATTATGCTGTGTTCATACTTTTCCTGAAAAGGGGAGGAAAGGACAGTTTAGACAAGAACATAACAATAACAAAGCAAAGAGTCACAGGGGAATTAAAAAATACACTGCGGTGGAGCAACCATGTTGTTGTTGTGGGGAAAAATCTCTGTATGGGACTGCAGATTTAAAAATGAAAAGTGCCATGCCTGCTCGAAAAGTGGACACTTTCCTCGTGTTTGCAGAAAAGGAAAAGTCACCTCTCCAACTCAGTATGTGGAAACAGAAGGGAACACATCCAGAAGAGATGATGACTCCATGCTTTTTGGTTTGTACGAAGTATATTCCACTTCTGGCTGTGAAAATGGATACACAGCCAAAAACGCACAGTGAAAATGTTATACTGGATGACAAGAGCAGAATTAGGTTACAAACGGTCACTGTTCAAATACATAATGATACCAGTATGTAGTAGAGTGTGAGACATAACAAGTCACTTTACCACTAGTCATTGTTAAAGAAGCAGACATGCTCTGAATTGGATAAAGGAGCTACAGGATACAGTACATACAGTGTTGACACAGGAACGTAGATTGCAGGAGTGATACAGTGCTTCATGCTTTCAAACCAAAATGTGTACAAAGCCTGACACCACAACAATATTCAGTGGAGCTTGTTGTGTTCTATATGTACTAAAGGAAGCTGTAGAGAAGGAGCTGGATAGATTGGAGAGAATGAAAGTGATTTCCAAGATTGAGAGAAGTGAGTATGTTGTCCATAGTGACTGAGGCCAAAGTTGATAAAATGATCATGATGTGTAGTGACTATAAGGTCAGTGTGTTGAAGAGGAAACATACCCACTATATAGCTAAAGGAACATCATTCAGTAAACTTGACTTTTCCATATCTACCAGCTGCTACAGTTAGAAGAGTAAGAGAAGGAGTGACATCATAGACGAAATGGTTACAATACATATATGCAACGTTCCTGGTTCGACTCTGGATTGGGACCCTCAATTCATATCTATCTCTCCCCTGTTTCCTGCCTGCTTCTCCACCATAAGCTTGCCATTAAATGCACAAAATGCCTAAATATCATCACTTCAGCTACAGTGCTTCCAGTGCACCATCAATCATTTCAGTCTGTCATGGATCAGATTCTTCAAGGGTTGGGCCATGTAAAATATTTTTGGCACTGTATCCTAATCACTGCTACCTTCGAGGACGAGCAATGGTAAAGGCAGGATGAGGTGCTCACATGATTGGAATAATGTAGTAAAAGTGGTGTGGAGTATCTGGAACACTGCACTGACAAGGATGGAGTGTGCACTGCATTTATACAACACCTTTCCAGTCTTTTGACCTCTCAAAGCACTTTACACTACATGCTAAAATTCACCCATTCACACACACACTTATACAATGCGAGGTGCCAACCTGCTCATCAGGATGAGTTTTTAATGCTCATTCAGACACTCACTTAAACACCAATGGCACAACCTTCGGGAGCAATTTGGGATTCAATATCTTGCCCAAGGACACTTCAACATGTGGACTGGAGGTGTCAGGGATCATCCTGTCAATCATCTGATTAATGGACAACCTGCTCTACCTCAGAGCCACAGCTGCCCCAAATGGACCCACTGTAGAAAAAGTGGCCCCCATAATACATGCGCCTGTACCATCAAACAGAACTGTAATACTTCCTAATCCTTCTAACTACTGCAGCAGAACAAACTTATAGTACACGATAATGCTGAAGATTGCCTGTGATGCATCAGCCCGTTGGGTAGATGCTGTAATATTTCTGACACTGAACTGTGTAAGACTGAAATCATTGAATATTGTTTAAGTATCTCTTTTGGTGTTGCTCTTTTTAGACTGTCCTTGAGCACATGTCTTACAGCAAATTGAGAGAAACATAGAGAAACAGTGAACAGATGAGATTTTGAATGATTGTTGTCTGAACATCCCATCCCATGTCCAGAAGTCTGGGATGTCACCTAGCTGTCAGCTGATGCCCTCTCTGGGCGTTCCAGCAACGTCGAAGTATGTTGTTCACATGAAGGGACCTATTTAGCTTTAGTTATGTACACAGTGTGCATTCAGCAGCTCTACACCTACGTATATATCTATATGTCCAGATTAACAACTTAATGTGGTCTACTATCTAAAATGGTCCAACCAACATCCTGTTTTACCCAGACATCTGTTATATGGGTCAATGACGTATAAGGATTTGGAACAACTCAATTGTAGAATAATAAAAAACAAGCATATCTAATGCAGTAGTTCAAACATTCAGAATATTGTGTACCTGAAGATCCATATTATACATTTGAAATTAAGTGATTTTAGTGGGTTTTTCAAGATTAATTGGCACTGGCCTTAAAAACTGTCATGTGGTGCGACCATGATTCATCTTGAAATAAATTAATATACTTAACACGCTTCACATCTTTTTTTTTACAAGTTTTCAGTAATATAAAGTGTTTGGAAACAAAGTATTTGCTTTTTTTTTTTAATCTTTGTAAATGATGATCTTTTATTTATATAAGACATTTCAAGATGAATCATGGTCGCACCAAATGACTTTTTTTTAAGGCCAGTGCCAATTAATCTTGAAAAAACCCCACTAAAATCACTTTCAAATTGTAATATGAATTGTCAGATACACAACATTCTGAATGTTTGAACTACTGCATTAGATATGCTTGTTTTTATTATTTAAAATTGAGTTGTTGAAAATCCTTATACGTCATTGACCCATATACCTATATGTCCAGATTAACAACTTAATGTGGTCTACTATCTAAAATATATATATTTTAACAACACGTCACTTTGAAGCCTGATGGTAAATTATCTATATAACCAAACACACAACAAACACCCCATAGTTAATACAACACATATGCAATCAATCATTTGTCAATATTGATGTCCAGCAGTATTAAAATCATTGAAAGTACAGCTTCTTCTAACAGTTTCAATTCTTAACTCTTATTTCCATGTGATGCACTTTGCTCCAGTTTCCACTGTGTCTACAGCAGTCTGATGTTAATGCTAACTCCAGGATGTAAACAGCTGCTAACAATCCTGTCAGAACTCTCTGGGGGAAAACAGAGCCTCTAAGTCACTGAACTCTTAAGTCTTCATCAACATTATATAGAACATAAAAGCAAACTTACCCAACAGTGTTATTTCTGCACTGTTTCTACTTGTTCCAGTTGCTTTTCAAACTCAGGAAGCAGCAACTCCTCAGCTCTCAGTTCAAGACGGGGTGATGATTCTCCTCTCATATCAAACATAAATGACCAAAAATATGATGAAGATATGTGACTCAATTATGATTATAATTGTAACCCATATAAAGCTCACATCACTGAACGTTGATTTGGTGTAGCAAGGACATTTCTCTGGGACATTCTACTCTCAACCAAGTGTTTTGAGAAGTGTTTTTGAATTGAGGTCCAGGTCCAAGATGACACCCTGTCACTTCTGCTCACAACCTATTCAGTAGAAGGAAAAATGCACACTTACACGTGCATAACTGTATTCAAAATATGTGCACATGTCCACTAAAAAGCAATTTGACTTGAATGTCATGATTAGCGTTTTATGTTGCTGTTTTTGACGAGAAGTAGCTTTGGCCCGGGGACATGACATCGAGGTCACGTCATCTCAAGGCACTTCACACATAGAGCAGGTCTAGACCAAACTCTTTGATTTCATTTAAAGAGACCCAACATTCCTACATGAGCATGAGGTGCTAGTTCATAAGATTTGATCGACAGCATAATTAACATTAGCTCCATGTTCTCAGTTTATGGGCGAGTTTCATTCACCAAAAAGTTCCCAAATAGTAAAAACACAGTGCAGCTTCAAGTCTTGCTCTCCAAATCAGTAGACACACACATAGGAGTGTTAGTGATAGGAGACCCAAAACAATTAGAAACTATAAAACGCTGAATACTGACAGTTGAAACAAACTGCAAGGCATCAGCATCCCTATTTGTACAACTTTGCTCAATTTGGTTACCATGAAATGTTACAGATAAGAGATATGACAGTAGTATGATGGTGTTTCACTAATGGTCACATGGTGGGGCTATTGGCACCATGCTTCAATATGCTGTGCACATTCTCGTGGACAACTTGCATACTAAGGCACGGAACTTGTGAACTTTGAACTTGTGTATCCGGCATCATCCAAGGAACAAATTGTGCAAATATTATTTTGATAGGCCTCATGGTTCATGAATTATTAGCTAAAACATAAAGAATGTAATAAATGACCACATGATAGCATTATTTGTGCCATGTCTTAATATGTTAATCATTTCCACATGTGACATCTGTTACTGAAGTATGAAATCTTCAGCACTTTGAGTTTTTGAGATATCAACTTTCAAACATTCCTCCCATAGACTTTCTATTTTAATCATCTTTAAAACATGATGTAAAATCATATTGCTAGATAGAAGAAAAGAAAAGCATAAATGAATGATAATAAAGCTTTGAAGAACAACATGTGCTACCAGAGTAGCTCTGAACTGTGATGATAATAAAGAGAGAATGTTTTAACATGAAGATGATTTAAAAAAAAAAAAAATCTTTCTAAAGCAAAGAGGTCCATGACAGGAGGTGGTGAAGGGAAGTGTTGGAGGGGAATATTATAGCCTACAGGTGATGTTACACTGTCAGCAACACATGATGATACAGGACACAGCAGTTTTGAGAGTAAGAGACGTTTCCTAGCAACTACTGAAATGTAGACATTATAAATACACCAATAATAATCATACAAATATAAAAAAAACGTTTAATTAATTGGTGGCCATAATGATGATAATATTGTAAACAGAATATTCATTTTGTATCAAGTTTGTTGTGGTTATATATTCATTTTTTGTCATATTTATACTATAATTTAATTCAAATTAGATCATTCTAATTTGAAGTCAAAGAAGTGATTCTCCCCTGTGAAGAAAGACAGAGATGATGTTTACATATGAGAGGTCTGGGCCATTTCATTTTGTTCATACCTAAGAAAACATGTAAAGTACAGCAGCCAAATAAATGTTCTTAAATCACTTGTATGTGCATCACATCTGTTCATACGAGTGCTTCTTGCATGAGGCCCGTTGTTGACTGGCTTAGCTTCACAGAGAACGTTACCTTCCTTTGTGAATACGCACCAGCACTGAGACAGTTCACCAATCACAGTGAAGCATGACAGCACTGGCCTAACAAATAGAAAAGGTGCTGTTTCAAGGTAATCATGTTGCTGTCTGAAGGTTGCTGAGCGTCACGATGTGAACGCATAAACAGCAGCTCAGATCTGCTGCCACACGATGATAGAGAGGCTCTGTTAACAGCTGAGTTGTATAATGATGATAGAAACAAACAGCCCGGTAAAAACAACATGGTGACGCCATTTATATGATCACATCAATGTAACGTTGTTTCAATTTTGAGTTTTACGGGATCTCACGTTGTAAATGTTCACATTGTTAAGTAACTGACACGACGCTAAAGTGTTTTGCTAAAAAGTAAGTTGGGAAAAGTCAGTGACTCAACATGTGTCACACACACACACACACACACACACACACACACACACACACACACACACACACACACACACACACACACACACACACACACACACACACACACACACACACACACACACAAGTTATAACCAGCTAGAATGATGTATTTAGAGGTGTGTTATTTTGTATCATTGTGGTGTAGAGGTGTGTGTGGTTACTTTGTTTCATAGCAACATTAGACTGATTGGTTATGACCAATTCCTTCCTCTTACATGCCTTCTTCCAAACTATTTAAGTGGCATGCTACATTCTTTAAATGCATCACGGTGCAAACACTTCTGTCCCACCAGTTACAATATGTGACAATTTATTCTGTGAGATACAGTAGAATTAAAGCTGAAATAGCAGCAGATTCATGTAACCATAGAAACAGCTCTACCGACACAACGATGATTCTTTTCTATGATTGTATATTAAGATAGATTATAGATATTAAGATGCTGTGCAGAGCTTATATGACCCCTTTCCTGTGTGTCCAAAATGAATAGAGATCTGTCAGACCAATGCTGGCATAACTGTGGAGGGCTTGGATCCCTGCTACACCTCTCATGGGACTGCCCTCCGGTTAACACATTTTGGTCTGGAGTAGTGAGGATTATAACAGATATGCTTAAACTTCATTTACCTGTGAGTTCTGTCACATGCCTTCTTGAACACAGACCTGAACATATAAAATCCAGTTCTATACATGAACTCCTGAATTTAGGCTGTTTGATGTACTGTTGTCGTGTTTTATGAGCCTTGTAAGGTGTCCATGAGTGCTTTGAAAGGCGCCTTTAAATAAAATGCATTATTATTATTATTATTATTATTATTATTATTATTATTATTATTATTATTATTATTATTATTATTATTATCATTATTATTATTATTATTATTAATAATATTAATATTAATATTAATATTAATATTAATATTAATATTATTATTATTATTATTATTATTATTCTCTGAATAGAGAATTATTATTAAAATCTGGAAGGTGCAAAGACTCTCCTGTTTCACACTGTGTGGATGGCTCACAGATTATATGGATTTAGTAAACATGTAATAAGATACTAATCTGCTTCTTGATTACTGATTCGAATCAATACTACAAGATGACACTAACATGATTCTGTAGACCATGTTACAATAATGTGACCTTGTAGAACATGTTTTATGTGCCGTGTGCAGCGCTGTGCAAAAGTCACATGTCATATATTGACAAGGTGAAGATGCTTCAAAACTGGTGATTCAGAGTTACTGAAAAAAGATCCTACAGTAAACACACTAATGCAAAAAACAAATACACATCTAAGACTTTTAAGAAATGATAAAAACCCAGGGTGCACAGCACTGTATACTTATTCTGTGGATGGTGTAACAGCACTGTCAGGTTCAGTAAAAGCTTCTACCCAGCTGCTATTAGACTGATAAACAAAATAACACACTCTCTCTCATCCATAATCATGTAGCTGTTATGCAAATGTGCAATATTACTAATGTGCATGTTCACATTCCTCATACCTCTTTAGCTATGCAATGTCCAGACATGATTTAAATGATATATTCAGTTCTTATATCTGTTTCAATCTGTGTTCTTAACAGAGCCATGCTGGGAATGTTGTTCTGCTTTGCATCTTTGATGTTGTGCTGAATGAACCTTTTAATCTTGACTTCATATCATTGTACAACACTAGCGTCTTCATGGCATTGTTGCATGTCATTTTATTGCATACTATGTAAAAAGATCAAATAAATTCTCAATAAAAAGACAAAAAACACACCATCTGCCTTTAGCTGTAAACTTGTGCTACAGTGTTCACATTATGACATGAATACTGTATGATATCCTGATGAAGCATCTTTCCAGAGGTTGTGGCTAGATGGTGATGGTGTACATGTTGCTCTTTCACTGTGTGTTCTGTGTGTCATTCTCCAAACATAATGATGTTTTATGATGTAACAACAGTGTGGTTAAGGTCTAGTTAGGGTTAGGGGTTAAAATCATCACTCTCGTGAGATCTTTGGTAAATCTAAGGTTACTGTCTAGACGTGACACTTTCCATTTGTTGAGTCATTGTTGTCATGCTTGACTGTGATTGGCTCACTCGTTCCAGAACTATTAAAGCAGTGATATCGGAGTGTATTTATTAATCACCGCGCCCTCACTTCACTCAGCCCTTCTGTACTTTGAGCTGCTGCACATACAGTACTGTATATGAAACAAAATGTGGCGCATTCAGGAACTATCACTATGCAATTGTTGTTGCACTTTTGAGATTAAAACAGAGCCGATGTGATAGTGTATCAGAATGAAACATAGTCATATAGTAAAGTGGATGTTTTATGTAAGCTTACAAGACTGCAATTTGATCCTTCTTCCATATTTCCTGCAAATTCCTGCAACATACACATAATAATGTGTTGTTTCTGTATCTATACAGAAACAGTAACATCATCTTTTTTTTGTATTATAATACACATGTATTATGTATTCATGTCACGTGAAGCCAAAAAAGCCACTACCTGCTGTAAAGACATACCTGGATGAAAACATACTGAGCATGCTCTATGGGCCCAGTGTATCCATGGAGAATTTCCAGTAAAGACTTCCACTGACCAAGACCATTTACTTCCAGTTTAGCCCTCTGGATAACTTGAATGGGGATAAAAGGATTAAATCGTGCGGCTCTTCTAGACTTTCAATGGATCAAATCCTGAGAGTGAATCGAGTCATTTAACAGGGGCTGGTGTGGTTGCATGTGAGGGATAGTTATCCATGAATTATCTATACCAACTTCATCTATGCCACGTCACGGAGACCCGGAGCTTAGCCCAACTCACAGTGACTGAGAGGCAAGGTGCACCTGTGTAAGTTACCAGTCCAGTACTGGGAAATATGGACAGAAAATCATTCACATGTAAATAAATACCTGTCATGTCAGAGCTTCCAGTTAATCTGACCTGCATGTGTTTGGACATAACACAAACAGACACAGAGAGAACGTGTAAACTCCTCACAGAAAGGCCTCAGCTGGTGGATTCAAACCCACAATCTGTGGGTTGACAGAGCCTCCCGATGACTGAGGCTGTCCTTACTGTTTAATACCAGGAACATTACACACTTGTATATAGTATAATATATCTATGTATATTGTAGATTTATATAATTACAGATTATTTTAGAGATTGTTTATTGTACATAGTAACTCATTTCACTTCATTTTTTTATCGCTTCACCATTACAAGGCGACTGTTTGTCAGTTTTGAATTCCCCCCCTTAGGGGATCAGTAAAGTTTACCTAAACCTAAATTCCGGTTTCATTCAACTTTAGTGTTATCTTTGCAATTTTTTTTTACAGATCCATCAGTGAAAATAATGCACTCACCAAATTAAAAACTTGGAAACACGGTGACTAAAAAGGAGAAAACTAAAAGTTAAACACTGGTATGATCTGTCATAAACATCATTCAGCTTGGGGGGCTCATACCATCAGCCATCAGACTGTACAACACCACAGCTCCCAGTACCCACTCCCACTAATGTATTGTATATTTATTGTTTATTGTATATAGTATTTGGAGATCGTTTTTATTGTATATAGTATTTTTTTTTTTTTTTTAAATCTCTTTTAACCCTCCTGTTGTCCTCAGGTCAAGGAAGGACATGAGGAAGGGAGGAAGGAAGTAAGGAAGGAAGGGAGGAGGAAGGAAGGAAGGAAGGAAGGAAGGAAGGAAAGGAGGAAGGAAGGAAGGAAGTATGGAAGGAGGAGGGAGCAAAGAAAGAGGGAAGGAGGGGAAGAATGAAGGAAAAATTAAAGAAAGGGGGAGGAAGAAAGGAAAGAAGGATGGAAGGAAGGAAAGGAGTAAGATGGAAGGAAGGAAGGAAAGGAGTAAGGAGGGAGGAAGGAGGGTGGGAGGAAGGAAAGGAGTAAGGAGGGAGGGAAGAAGGAAGGAAGGAAGGAAGTGAGGAAAAAAATATGGAAGGAGGAGGGAGCAAAGAAAGAGGGAAGGAGGGGAAGAATGAAGGAAAAAATTCAAGAAAGGGGGAGGAAGGAAGGAAAAAAGGAAGGAAAGGAGTAAGAAGGAAGTAAGGAAGGAAGGAAAGGAGTAAGGAGGGAGGGAAGAAGGAAGGAAGGAAGGAAGGAAGGAAGGGAGTAAGGAGGGAGGAAAGAGGGAGGGAGGAATGAAAGGAGTAAGGAGGGAGGGAGGAAGGAAGGAAGGAAAGAAGGATGGGAGGAAGGAAGGAAGGAAGGAAGGAAGGAAGGAAGGAAGTGAGGAAAAAAGTATGGAAGGAGGAGGGAGCAAAGAAAGAGGGAAGGAGGGGAAGAATGAAGGAAACATTAAAGAAAGGGGGAGGAAGGAAGGAAAGAAGGAACAGTCAAAAGAGTTGGGGTCAATTTGACCCGGGAGGACAACAGGAGGGTTAAAGAATACTGTTGTATCAATTTTGAATGTGCCCCTAGGGGGATGATTAGAGTTACCCTACCTACCTATCCTAACCCACTGTAATGTACTTACAGTAGTTGAGCAGTTTTCCTGTGCTAAGAGGAATTATTGGCAACATGTCAGGTATGCTCACTTTCACTTTTTATAATAAACTAGAATTTCCTTTAAATTGGCATGTATGTTTAAATAACCTGCTTCAGCTTAGCTTACATCCCAGGTTCAAACCCAGCTTGAAAAGACCTACAAGTGGATGGATAATGTGTTAAGTGTTTGTAGTAGAACTAGGGTAGAGCAATGTAGAACCTTCACACATATAGTTAACATTTTTCCAAACTGTACCTCAATCTTACACAATATAACCTGTGTGTGTGTTCTTCATTCACTGATGCTGAGTCATATATTTAAATCCAAGACGACACTTTTTTTATGGACAGATCAAAGGGAACATACAGGATTTCTTGTGCATTTATTAATACACGTTTTCATGTTAAAGGAATAAGTGTATCACATATATGGTAATTTTGGAAACCTTGGGGTCTTGACTAAATCGTCAATGGAGGGTAAATGGAGGCAGGTAATAAACCCCCCCCCCCCCCCCTGAAAGGTCCATATAGGGTTGACAGGTTAAGGAGACACTTGTTAATCAGTACAAAGAAGGATCAGACCCATTGTCTTCAAGCTGCTGCGCCGCTGCTGGCTGTGATGACATAAAACACTTTTGAACACTACTAATGGTTTGCTAGTAAAGGCCTCAGTGTGCTTCAAACAAAGTGTTCGTTGGATCGTCGAGCTCAGGCTCTCTTTTTTTTCTGTCACTGCTCGCGTGAGCCATCGAGGGGAACGCCGTGAACGCCTTCGAGGGGGGAGATTTTCTGAAAGCGTGCCGTCATTCCCGTTTGTACAGTTTGTTGTTTAGAGACAACGAAGACGGAGCTGATGGTGAGAGATGCAGGCAGGAGGAGGCTATGACAGCAGGTTTTCTTACCCTGCTTTCCAGTGTGGACATACAGAACAGGTACAAACACTTTGACCACAAATACACTTTTGTATACACTATTTTGTTTAAAGCATACTGAGGCCTTAACGGGTTCTTAGCAGTTGTTGTGGACCTGCTGTGTTAACGTGTGTACGGTGCTACCATGAGCTCAAAGTAACAGGGAGAGCACTTTTCATCAGTGTCAATTTAGCCCTTGAAGTTGCTTCGTTCTAGGTAGAGCTCTAATAGATATCGGTCAATAATCTGTCATCATGTACACACACCCTCATCATACTCTTTAACAGCAGGCAGAGCTAGTCACCAACATTCTCAGTCCATTTGTACAGTGTTATCCCCTCTGTTAGCTCAGGTTAGCTCGCTAACACTGATTAGATAACTGGCAGGTTGTTGTCAAGCTTTTTTTTCACACCCATGATGAATGAATCTCTGTTGTCCCCTCTGGCACCATTTGAGCAATTGCTCTGGGTCCACAAGTGGAGACTAGTTTTCAAGCTGAGTTATGTATTTGAACCAGAGTAATAATAAAAAAAAAAAAAGCCTCAGATCAGATCACAGCTTTCTCCATCTTAAAAAGGGCCCACGGATGTAGAAACGTACAACTTCTGGTTCTGGAAAATGACAGCAACCATGATTCCACAGAGCATCCTCCTGCCTGACCTGGGTCTGTCAATATATGAGGTCTGTTCTTCACATCCAAATCCACCAGTCCCTCCATCCTACGTGACATACTCCTCGTCATCACTAGGTTCTGATTTGATGTGGTCTGGGTGAAGGAGAGGAAAGTGTGGCGCTGTAGTCCTGGTACAGACATACCACTCCTTAATGTTAGACAACTGAGGTAAGGCTGGGTTGACGGACCGCTGGCTCCTCCGCGGGATCCTGCTACTCTGCTGCTGTGCCAGCTGACTCTTCAGGCCCGACAAAGAAAGGTCCAGAGGCATTGTCATTGGAGACGAACTCCTCAGCAGCAGTTTATGATCCACTTCGGTGGCTGAGTTGAGATCCAATTCGTGATTGGACAGAAGAGGAAAATGAGTGTTTTTATGGGCGAGCGACGGAGAGTGGCGGTTCATTTTAAGGTCGAGCGGCTCGAGAGCCTGATGAGGTTGTTGATGGTGGTGGGCGATGGAGTCATACGTGTCATGGGGTTCAGAGGTAGGTGACGATTTGATGTGGACCTTCATGTGTTTGCGCAGGGAGCTGGGGTGGGTGTAGGACTTGGTGCAGCCCAGGGCCTTGCAGTCGTAGGGTTTGGAGGCTGTGTGGACTTGTGAGTGCTTCTTGCGGTCGCTGCTGTTGGCGAAGCGTCGCTCACAAAACTCACACTGGAATGGCTTCTCACCTGCAACACACACATCACATTCACCATTATCACAGTCCAGAGTAGACCCCTGATTATTGGTACAAATAAAGGGGTAACACCAATTTTAACCATTAAGATGTATGTGTATTAGGACTGGGTATATACCATGATACCAGTACCAATCCAAGTACCCTAAAGTGATACTGATACCAACTGAGTACTTCATTTGATACTCACTCCACATTTAGTACACTGTCTTTTATCCGGTGTAACAGGCGTGTAGTGTAGACACACTTTAGAGTGTTTAGGTGACATCTTGGCTGTTGAACTAAGCACACTAACTCAAATTTACCACGACTTCACCACCACAGATGGGTTGTAGCTGCTGTGGCAATGGGCCAATCACACGTCACATTAAATCTAAGAACGCTTGCGTTCATTGGCTGTAAGTCCATACAGATAATCATATTTTCTAGCTCTGGGTACAAAAAGGATCGATTGCAGGTATCGTTTGACAGGAGACGTTTCCATACTACTTGGTATCGATTTATTTCGGTCGATAACTTAAAGTAGGCATATCAATCCAACCAAGCAGGAGCACGCCAGGCTCCACTCATTTAATCAACTGATCTCAGTCTTCAGACAGTTGATGGGTCGAATCGTGTGCACTTAATTGGTTGGACCAAAGCCTGCAGCCACACGGCCCTTTATGGAATGAGTTTGACATGCCTGCCTTATAGGTATTGAGTACTGATACCTAGCCCTAATGTAAATGTGTTAATTTCTCCCTAAATTGAAAACTGCCCACATTTAACCTATGTGGGGCCCACATGGACATGCTTGCTGGGGTGCAACACATATGCATTCTCTTACAAAAACCTTTAATTTGTCTCTAATTGGTTGAGACTAGAGACTCCTTCATTTCAGGCATTCTTTGTTTGTTTTGTTGTGTTATAGTTACAAAGGTTTTATTATTTAGTCACATATCTTCTCTCTTTTTTGTCTGTTTTCCTCACAGAACTCAGACAAAGACTGTCAGCCACTGACATCCTAAAGTTAGCATCAGCTTTAGCCTACCGCACCTTCTCAACAGAAACCGGAACAAAGAGCATCAGATGGAATGAGTTAAAAATTCTAATTGTTAGAAGATCTACAACAGGCTGTACTTTTGATGATCATATTTTTCTGTTTTTATTTGTTACATTATTTATTGCTGTGAGTCAGTATTGACTCAGTGCTGTTCTGTTAATGATGTGTGTACGGGTCCATGTGTCTGATTTGGGTTAAATGTAATATTTCTCCCAAACACTAGAGGGTACCCAGCTGGGCTCAGGTTATTTAAGTTCATGCCATTAATCACAGGTGTTGCTGATGGAAGGACTATGCTGTATATGTGTTGGGCTGTACTTAATGAAAAGTGACAGACAATATGTAACATGGACTTTGGTAAGAAAATAAACAGAATATGCGAATTACTGGATCATTGTTTGGTACTGGTCTAAACAATCACACCCATGCTCAGCCAGTAGCAGCTGAAGTGTAGAGCTCAGTCACTACAGATTGCATCAATCTTAAAGGGACCAATGTATTCCACCTCATTGCTGAGTCCCTCAACTTACAGGGCCAATATTTGTCAGTTTCAATCTTCACTTGTTGTTATTAAGCAGCTATTTCTGATATTTTGGTATGAAGAGTGTTTGCTATTTAGAGCAGCACACATTTCATCCAGCTTTTATTCTATTTATAAAACTGTTGATGATAATAAATCAGAACAGAGCTGCAGTTCTGTTTATTACTAATCACTATGAACATGAATGTAGTTTTAAAATGTTTCATTTGAAACTTTAGACTCTGTGATCAACCCCCCCCCCCCCCCCGTCATTTGATCAATACCTCTCAAGAGACCTGTGAGAGTCTTAGACATACGGAAACAAATGACCCCCCAGCGTGTTTTACATGCCAGCAGAGACATTCACTGTTATTTGAGTCATTTTAAACCCATATCTTTGCCGTTTTTAACTGAAACCATGGCCCACATGAAGCCCACCATGTACAGTCTTGATGTCATTCCCTCTAAATTACTCAAAGATGTCATTGATACAGTTGGATCCATTATTTTAATGATTATTAACAGTTAGTTGATTTCCTTCTATTTTTAAACATGCTGTGATGCAACCACTTTTAAAGAAACCAAACCTGGATCCCTCTGTTTTTAATAATTTGAGACCAAATTCTAAACTTCCTTTTTTAAGCAAAGTTTTAGAAAAAGTGGTTTCAACTCAACTTTCAAGTTTTATGTCTCAAAACGACATCTTTGAAACATTTCAGTCAGGTTTTAGAGCATTACATAGCACAGAAACAGCCCTCCTCAAGGTAACCAATGACAGGAGAGAGAGCGCAGTTTTCATTCTTTTAGACCTAAGTGCAGCTTTCACCATTAGGACCCCTCAGCTTTGGAACAAACTACCTGAGGAAATAAAGCTAGCAGAATCACTTACCTCTTTTAAATCTCTTCTACAGACTAGCTTTTATGTGATGTCGTTTGTCTGGTTGTTTATTGCAACTGTCTTTTATTTCATTTTATTTTACACTATCATATTAACTGTACTGCTTTTGCTTTGACTGTCAAAGCACTTTGTAAACTCTGGTTTTAAAGGTGCTATTGTTATAATTATTATTATTATTATTATTATTATTATTATTATACACATCAGTGTCGACACTTATCAAGCTTGCTCTAAGGACTTGATTATACTACATGTTCCCATGTAAAAGACTGCTTTTACATTGTGTGCTCCATACTCATTGAACAATATTCAACACACTTTAAATATGAATTAACATCTGGACATTTTAAAAATGTTTTTGAATGTAATTACTTTAATTAGGAATTGACTTAATAATCTCCGTATCACTGAAAATGAGGATCACCTCTCAATATATCCCTGAGAAAATAAATACAGGTTGATGATGATGATGATGATGATGATGATGATGATGATGATAAATGGAATGGTTTACCTGGTGACAGGTGAGCTGTAAGCTAAGTTAGTTATTTGAGGTTTTTCTTGTTTCTGTACATGTGGAATGTGATTTTTTTTCCTTTCCTCTTTAAAAAAAAACTAAATTCTACAATTTATACATAAAACAAATAAAAGTAGTAAGGGAAAGGGATTTGTCACATATTGCTGTTCAAACATACATAATGAATGATGGCATGACATGTTGGAATAACAATAATGAAGCTGAGTGAAGCTGAATAATACATTAAAAAATGGATCAACTCCTGTTTCTGGTGCCAATTGATTTTTGGATGTGGTGTAATTATTATATAATAGTAATAATTATTATGATTGTATTTTGACATCTTTCTTGTAAATTGTCAGCAGAGGAAACACAGGATGAAATGATTACTGAAGAAATGAGATTATAAATTGAATAATTCAGTTTCAATAAAACTGAACTAAAAAAAAAAAGCTGGAACAGACAATTTAATTATTTTTCTTTCTTTCTCCTGTTTATCAAAATAGCTGATTAGTTTTTCTCCATCTGCTACAACTAGAGGCCAGTGTGTGAAAATAGGATTTACAAATATATGTTCATATGATCATCACTATGCAGTATAATGAGCAGGAATATGGCAGTGTTCTGCAGAGATGTCCTAGTGTAATAGAAGAGGATTGAACTGCTTTATAACCAAACTGAGACAGAAATGTGCTCCAAATATCAAGTTGAGCTGGTCAGTGGGAGTCTATGTGCACATGGATCAATACTGGAATACTGAGGTAACCTGGGAGACACTTTTTTTTTTTTTTTTTTTTACACTTCCTGTCTGGAAAAATATATACTGAAATGAAGTGATAATTCACCAACAACTGTGTGGTGAGCTGATGAGCTCATCTGTATTATTTGAATAAACTGTTGTATTAAGAGCTGACAGTTAATAACTAACACTGGCAAACTTGGGTTTATGTTTCATATCTGATGTTTTCATTTTGTCCTTTTAAAGCAAATCATTATTAAAGCTCTACTCTCATATTTAATGCTCTATTTTAGTCTACCTTCTAGTTTTCTTACTATATTTTACTGTACTTTGTTTTCTTTATTAATTATGAATATTAGTATGTTTTAATGTTTCCAATTGTAATGTTTAATCATCCCCTGATATTTTAGTTTTAATGTATGAAATGCACTGTATAAATAAAGCTTTGCCTTGCCTAAAAAAAGCCATAATAAATGATGTACATTAATTCGTTCTTTCTCTCATGATGATGATTTGTTGGATCTTAGTTAACAGTAATAACAGACTGGAAACAGAGTTGGCATGACAACCAGCTCAGGTCGCTAGCTGGAATCGAACCAGCGACTTTGCAGATATGTGCTACCAGGGTGCTCCAATGAAATGACTAGTTATAACATAACAAACCTAGTGTTATACCTTAGATATAAGTGCATGACCCCACAGGTTCACATTAACATACCCTCAGTTTACACTTTATTATACTGTATAACAAACAGTAACCCAGTTCTAATGTTCAGTTTTTGGTGAATGGAGGTAATTCAGCTTAATGTTCATTTTGCAGGTTATAGCCTGGGGGTCCTGATTAAATGTACTACATTATACTGTTAGTTTTTTTAATATTCAACCCTCTACATTTACATAAAGGTACATGATTTTACTTCCTAACACTCTTCTGTGTCATTAATGTCTTTATTTTAGCAGTAAATTGTAAATGTTAGGTTGTTAATAAGTGAATTATAATGTATTTCCTGGTGTAGTTTAAGCTGAGCATGTCATCACTGTGTCCGCAGTATGAGTCTATTCATCCTTTCTCCCTCCTTTCATATTATCCAATAAAAGCATGAAATGTCCTTAAAATACTCCCAACACCTCTAACAGGATTGTTCACAACCTGTCAGTCCAAACACTGCTCCTATTAAAGGCTTATAACTGATCTGTTAAACATTAGTTAACGCTTTAACAACCGTTTATCAAGCCATTAGTTACAGCTGATAGAGCCTTCATGGAGGGAAAGCAGCCACCTCTGATAGAAATGAGGTGTCACTTTAAAACAAACAACTGGCAACTGAGTTCACACACTTTCTAACAGTGTGTGACTGTCTGATGTTGGGGAACTGAGGAAAAAAACGTAATTCCTAACAACTGTATTTTTAAACAATACATGGAATTAGAATAATTATAGTTCTGTTTATTTCTCTCTGTTGTGTAAAATCTAATAAATCTGATTCTGTACTCATCCTCTCCTCTCTGTCATAATCCAGCTGTTTTGTGCTGCTTCCTGTCACCTTGCATGACTCCAGAGCTTGCAGTTAAGACCCGTGATTCCTCTAGGAAACAAGGGAGCAATGAAGGGCGGATGTGAATGAGTAGTGAACGGAGCCCTCGTAAACATGGAGGGGATTCCTATCACACTGAGAACAATCTCTATTAACCTCTTTCTTCTCAGTGAGTGTCAGGAGGCTGCTGCCGTGCAGGATGACACGGATTACAATGATTACAATGAGTGTGTGGAAGCTGTGTGTGTAGTCACACAATCATGACACCCTACCAGTGTGCGTGCGCGTGTGGATCTTGAGGTTCTCGGAGCGTGCAAACATCTTGCCGCAGTTGGGAAATGCGCACGAAAAAGGTTTCTCCCCGGTGTGCACGCGGATGTGGTTGATGAGTTTGTATTTGGCTTTAAATGCCTTCCCACCGCGCATACACTCGTCCCACATGCAGACGTGACTGAGGGTCTCGAGCCCCACCGTTACATGCTCAGTGGTGACGTGGTCCACCAGCTCGTGCATGGAGCTGAAAGTTTGATCGCAGACGGACGTCGCCGTCCGCCCAAGCCTCTGTCTCGAGGAAGTTCGGTCAGTCCATTTGCAAACCAGTTCGGTTTTGACGGTGGGGCCTTTGGAGAAATCCAGCAGGCCGTCCATCCCACCGCCGGCACCACTGTCTGCACAAGCGGAGACATTAGAGGCTCTCTGCTGTGGTGGTGAGACGATGCTCGAAGCCCCGGAGTTGTTGTTTCCCAGCGGAGAGACGAGGCCATTGTGCCTGGCCACTCCAGCCGTCCGCTTCATGCTCAGCACGGCGGGCTGCCCCGCTCCTGTCGCCAACTTCAAACCTCACTTCTACGTCAAATGTGTTAAATCCAAATGGAAAAGCGTTCCCCCGCTGTCCTGCTTCCTGCCTGGGTATTTTGGTGAAAGGAAGAGCGCATGCGGCAGTGTCTTTACCCCCCGCTGCTCGGTGTTAGCTCCCGAGAGTCAGAGCCTCCATGCTTTTATTTACTGTGTGAATGGAGGTGAACAGAGTCGAAGGAATACATCAGGCCGCAACCCAACACTGTGCACTCACGTCCTTGTCTCATTTCCTTCCCCCACTCCTTTATTCATCCTCTGTTTGATTTTTGAACTAACAGACCCAACAATGATAAAATACACCTTCAGTCATTATACTCTGTTAGGATAATAGAAGTTTGTCAACCCAACATTGCATTGGAATTTATATTTAAAGAATAAAATATGAAAATTAAATGGAATATGTCACATAGGCTAGGATAATGGAACACACTTGTGTTTTCAGTATTATTAAAGTTTTGATAAGAAAATGTACATTTCTTTGTCTAAAATCATAATTTCCGTAACAGTTTACCCCAATTTCATTGCTGTTATTATTCATCATTTTATCATTAATAAAACACATGAAAGAACCATGCTCCAATCACCATAAACCATAATGTCAGGATTCTTTTTCTGCATCACAAACATCAATATGTCTCTTTTGAACAAGAGGTTTGGGCACTGCCACTCTTTGTATTCCTTGCATGTGTTAAGACTAATCTCACCATCTAGGTCATTTATTATAAATATAGACCTACTAAATAAATAATGATAATAATAATACATTAAATACGGGTCTTCATTGCAGTTGGTGATCCAGCCTAATAAAATACAGAAGACTTTGGAATGTAGGACCTGAGTGTTCTGCACGTGTGTGTGTGTGTGTGTGTGTGTGTGTGTGTGTGTGTGTGTGTGTGTGTGTGTGTGTGTGTGTGTGTGTGTGTGTGTAGTTCAACTTTTGAGATATTGTTGTTGAAAGTGGTGATACAATGTTGCTGAATACCTGCAGCTGGAGCCTAACACAGAGAACCATTAATGATTCTATAATCCTACTAATCCTACTAATCTTTATATCTAACAACTCCCTGCCATAAACCATAGTGCTACCTCCCTGCCATAGTTCACCACGGACCAGGTCAATCAATCTTTAATCAATCTTTATTTATGGCACCAAATCACAGCAAGATCTTAAGGCACTTTCCACATAGAGCAGGTTCAACCAAGGTTCCCCTCATGAGCAACACTTAGCGACAGCAACAAGGAAAAACTCCCCTAGATGATATACTTTAGCTACTTTAGCAATATAAAATACTGAGTTTATCCACTGTCCCATCTATGTGGGGAGAGGAGTCAATGTGTAACAATAGCTGCATGTTCAGTAATGTCACACTAAGAGAAACAAGCTCAGTGATACATGTTTCTGTGTCATTACATCTGTGGGAAAAGCCTTTTACTACATATGTGTTTGTTAATATTTGCATATTGTATATTTATTTGTAATCATCTATCATCTAAAATTTATAACCAAATTGAACAAAATAATATATATTATATCAGAGGCAAAACAAGGAACTGACATAACATTTATTTAGGTTTGTATAGAAAGGAGAGCTTAGACACGTGTGTTAAATATTCATAATGAGAAGGAAAGGGCATTGTATGGAAGAAGATCAATAAAGAGTGGCAACATTGGGATCAGGAGATTAGGGGAACACATTTCCATTCAATTGAAAAGTTGGTATTGTGAGAACTAGGGGAGGAAACAGAAAAGAGAAGGCAATAATGACTAGATTATGGCATGATTAGAGAGCGTGCTGGAGTGTGGTGGATGCGGATGGGGCAGATGTTCAGTCAGACTGATGAGAGAAATGTGACAGAGCGGACACGTGTAGGAGTTAACTAACTCCAGAGGATGGCAGTAGTGCAACACTATAAACCTGCCAGCTGCTCTTCAACCTCAAAGCATTGTCAGGAGTTGGGCGTGTGGCGGAAGTCTGCAAAAGGAAAGAGAAGGTGTTCTAGGTGTGGAGCTGGAGTGAAACCAAAATGCTGTAACTGTGGATGTAACCACATCTGTTTACTGCAACTGTGAAGTTTGAAAAAGACTCACATGCTGAAGAAACAGAAACAAGGAGAATAAGGAGGGAGGATGTAACAAAGAATAACAAGATGAGAGGATGGATAGAGGAGAGGAAATTGACTTTCATAGCAGGAGTGAAAATGGAACATCTGAGATCAAATCTGAAACTGACAGGATTCAGGTTATTGTGATAGCTGCAGTACACTACTTAGATATGATTCGTTTAAAATGGGGAAAAAGTAAGTGTGGGATAATATTACTAATCGTTTTAATTCTTCAGTGCAATATGGGAAGCCTGAATGCTAATTTGCAAAATTTCAAACAGTTCATAGCTGGTATGAGAGAAAAAACAGGCATTGGGCCTCATGCTGCAATATTCTCTTTAATTTCTTTCATAATTTCTATTCAATTTCTGTTTAGAGAAAAGAATAAAGAGGAGTTTACTCCAGATGCACCAACTGTTCTTTACCACCCTAATCTGCTGTTACCCAGGTGTGCTAAACGATAAATCCCACTTGATCTTAAATTGGATGCGTGGGGCTAATTGTTTGTTATTAACATAGGTAACAAACCATAAACACCACATACATGCTGATGTTGTGCTGTGTTGAAACACTCTGGCACATGTCCAGGAATCAGAGAGAAGCAACACAGGCCTACATGAAAGACGATAAATGATGACACACTTACAGTAAATGGGACATGGTTAAAAGTATAGAATGTCAATGACAGTGTTGAAGGGAGGAAATTGAATTCCATCAACCGTCAACATTGAGAGCATCTTAACACACTGCATCACTGTCTGATAGAGTACAGTACAGCTGCTGACTGTAAGTCCCTGCAGAAAAACAGTGAGATCATAGGAGTCTCTCTTCCCTCCATAGTGGACATCTATAGAGATCAGTGTGTCAGAAAGGCCACCAACATAATGTCTGACCCCTCCCATCACTAGCATCTTTGCACTCTTGCCATCTGGAGGGAGGCTCCAGAGCATCCGTGCAAGATCTACGAGACTCAATCTACAAGACTCCCCCCCCCCCCCCCCCCCCACGCCATCAGAACTCTGAACACCCTCTGTATGCTGCACCCCCATCCTTTCCTCCAACACCATGAGATGATACGTTCAGACACAAATGCACCATCACTTCAATTTATAAACCAATACAAGCTGCTTTTTCATTTTTTCTTTTTTTTTTTTATCATTTTATGTTGTAAAGATGATTAATATACAGATGTCAATTTTTGTTAAAACTTAGGGGTACCAAGTTATGGAATAGCTATTCCCACCTGACACCCCTACCCACCTATTCTTCATTTTTAAAAAGTTATAAAAGATATTTGAAGGAACATTAACTGCTGTTTTGTTACCTTTTAACTAGCTAATGATTTGGTTTGATCTATATAGTCATATTCTTTTCTGTAATATTGTGTAATTTTGAAAACAAATTTAGGTGGAGGCTTTAAATAAGACCATTTGGGTTTTCAGCCTCTCCCTGCACTCTATATTGTCTGTCATTTTTTGTGTACATTTTAACTTGTGCAATCTAAACTAAACTATTTTGTTTAGCCTGCTGCATGCTGAGTGCTTATTATGGAAGTGATTCTTATAAATTCATGTTTTGACGATGACTGGACTGGATGAACGGAGCCACAGCAATTGTATCCGTCTGCAGCCTGCAAGACAGTTACAGGTTCCGCCCACTACTAGTTCCGCCCACCCACTACAGGTTCCGCCCACCCACTACGGGTTCCTGTAGGGGGCAGTAATGTGACATCGTGGATGCCAACCGTCGTAATACTCACAGATGAAGAAGAAGTGGAACTGTGGGGAGGAGAAGAAGAAGACAGCAAGAATCCGCACAGAGGCGTTTAGGATACATGATATTCTCTCTCCTCTCCTGCTCATGTAAACACAGATATGTCGGAGTCTCCGGACGCTCGCAGCTTGATGTCTGCTTCCTCACAGCTCAACCTGATGGAGGTGGACCCGGTGAGACTGTGTATTGTGTTACCTCAGCTGTCTGCTGTCACTACAGCTGATGTGATGCAGTACAGCTACTGCTACTAATTCTTCCTTCATGTTGTGATACTTTTACTCTGTGTGAACATCTGTTAACACGAACCCAACTCTAGCTAATGACGGTTTAAATGATGTCTGTTACACATGAAGGAAACATAGTAAATTATATCTGGAAATGTGTGTAACGTTACTATCTATCTATCTATCTATCTATCTATCTATCTATCTATCTATCTATCTATCTATCTATCTATCTATCTATCTATAGGTTTACTCAGTTGTAGCGAGTGAAAAGCGTAACAACATTAACTTTGCTATTGTGTCATAAACAGAGCAGTGTGTATGACGCTGCTGCTGGCTGATTATCACGTGATGAAGCAGTGTCGGTGTTCTCTGAATATGAAGGCAGGAAATGTTGGCTAACTTTAATCATGGGTAACTCATATACTACTGACAGTGATCAGGAACCAGTACAATAAAGGAAGCAGACACCCTCCAAATGCATATAAACTCACTGGCCACTTCATTAACTTTATGTTTATTACTGAGGTGGTACTAAGTGGTGGTGATGATGTACTGAGGTGAATTATATTGAATATAGTTTCTAATATTTTGCCCCCCCCCCTCCCCCCATGTATGTTAATGGGGTGGACAAAATATTAGGAGCATCATTCAATATAATGCACCCTAGCACACGATCATCACCCAATATTACCTCAATGATAAACATAAAGTAGAATGATCATCTTCCTGACAATGTTAACAAAAACTGAAAATGTATTCATAAATGTAGAATTCATAACATAGCTGTTGTATTGGATTGCATTAGATTGCACAGGTCTACCTAATGAAGAAGCTAGTGAGTGTAAGCGTATTATGGAAATATGTCCGTCAGCTCTTATTTTATTCTCTCTGATAAAAGGATACAGGATAGACTCAATACATGTTTCTAATAGTTACAATAACTATTAAGTATCAAATGTGTGCCAACATGCATTTTCACACACACTAACATAAATCAATGTAAAATATGTCACTATTTACATAAATGATGTGCAGTAAGTTATATCATCAGTGAAACAGTTTACATTCTTCTCAACCAAACCAAAATCTGCAGGAAAATGAAAATGAGTTGTCGGCTGAGTGTATATGAGAGACCCAAGGCTCTGTGCTTAGACATAGATCTGTTAGTAGGTTTAGTATACCTATATTACATATATAGGTCCCCGATCTATTGTTTTCTAATCTATGTTGTTAGGTGGCATTTTATGTATATTTGATCCTTTTTCTTAATTGAAGTTTAATTTCTACATACATTTTTTATGTTGTTTTGTTTTATTAATGGTTATTTACCATATTTTATTTTTTACACACGTTTTTTTGTAAAACTGTAAAATATCATAACTCCATTACTTACAATTGTCACTGTTTGATCCACATTTGAGAGATTATTCCAAAAAATGTGTTTATGTGTATATTCTGTACATTTGAGATTATCAGCTGATGTATTAATATTGGAATATTTTTGCTCCATAATATCATCATGGGTGATATCAGTCAGGTCCTACTTTTGAATGTACAATTTACAGATATAGTATCATTTTAAACACGTAGTATTGAAAAAGTATTGAAGTGTTAATACTGTGAGTGCTCATTTAAAAAAGTAAAAAAGGTGGGGCATGAGCTGGGTTTACACAAAAGCTTCTGTAGGTGTAAACAGAAGAGAGTTGGATTAATCTTAACCTCAGAGCTCCTCCAGTGGTATTGGAAGTGAGTTGGTGTGAATTGGATGGATCAATATAGTGCTGATGAGTGGCTACTGGTGTTCATTTAGGGTTGAAACCTGGAGGACAGGCTTCCAGTTTGATAGATGCTGAAGATACAGCTGTGTTAACCCTGTGTGTTTTTCTTCTTCTGTTCTCAGATCGATGATAAGGAGTTTGACATTCCCCAAGTGGACACACCTCCCACACTGGAGAGCATCCTCAATGAGGTCAAGTACATATTACCATACGACTGCTATATTGTATCACTCACTGTCAACAGTCAATGAATACTTCTTAATAGTCATTGTCAGTTTGTTGTAATTTTAATCTGCTTTGTGTTATAGAGTGAGGGCAGTGTCAGAGCCACTGTCTGTGTCACTGTCTTCATTAGCCAGTCTCTACCTGTCTGTCCTCTGTGTGGTGCTGAGCAGGTAGTGTACAGATAATGGCTGCTTTGTGGAAAGAGTCTAAAAAGCTGTGCAGAGCTGAGGAGAACTCTATAGTATAGTTGATGATCACTCTCAGTGTGTTCATTGATATGAGCTGATCCTTTCACATAAGTTAGTTGTTCTATTGTTCATATATGGCTCAGTGACACATTAGTGTTGGTAAGATGAGCAATTAAAAAATATGTTAAAAATAGTTTTAAAGCAGCATCAGGTTTGTTCAAATGTACATTTAGTATTTTTATTGGTTTTATATCATTTGAAATGACATTTGCACCATTTTTTACCAAAAGTAAGAATGCTCCTGAAAATGTCAAATGGTGTAACCACAAAAGAATGATAAATATTAAATATTGTATCCACCTACAGTGTATTTAAGTGGACTTATACTAATAAATACTTTCTTTTAAAACCTCAATTGAAAAGAAAAAAAATTTCATTTAGATTTAAATGCATTTTATCAATATTGAGCAGACATATCCTTAAAATAACTGATTTTTTAAAATAATTGTGTGACAAATTATGTAAAAATTGTTAAGAAAACATATTTTAACCCTTTTAAATTTGACTTAACAATATGGAAACAAAAATAGTAGTGTCACATCATTGACCCATAAACATATTGATTAGTGCAGCTTCAAGTAAAAATCCTCATCTTGTCATTTTTCCATTATGGACACTCTTCATACTGAAAACACTGATAGTTAATACTGTAGTGGGCAACAGAGACACAACTAGAACAGCTGGACACAGCTGCAGCTGATAGTAATGAATGCTGACATGATGAAGGGTCAGTTTGATCAAAGTATGCCAATTAGCAAACATTGACAATAATACTCAGAAGTTTTCCGTTCAGCTTACCTAAACCAGATGTAGCTATTAGTCATGTTCTTAGCACATGTGTAATAAGGCTCTCCTCAGAGCTACAGCTACCTGTTACAGATACATACTGTGTGTTAGAGTGTACCGTTTATTTATCATGACTTTCAACACTACAGTCTATGTAATGCTAAAGAGTTCTGGGCACACACCCTCAAAGACCACTGACACCAGGCCTGTGTTTCAGAAAGTGGGATTAGTGAAAATGAATCTTTAATAAATCTTGAGCTGAGGGAAACTCTGGGTTTTCAGTTTCTTGCGATAGAGGCAATTTAAACTCAATGCAAATGTTGGGTTCACAGGGTCAGTTACTATGGTTTGTGTCTGCAGGTTTTCTTCAACAACCCATAGTTCCTCTGGGTCTCCTCCCTCTTACAGAGCCAGACACATGGTTTCATTTCCTCATTCATTCACTCTGTATCAAAGCATGTGTTGAAGTACTTTCTAAAATGACCACTTTTATCCACAGCTGTCATTTCTTTGAACAGCAGTGTTTGGCTACACATTCAAATATTAAACATTTAAGTATTTTTTAATTTTTTAATTTTTAAAGACACCTTTTAACAGGTTTTAACTTTCTCCAATGGTTGCTGCTGTTTTTCTGCTCCTTTGCACAATTGACAGTTGTTGTATGTGTTGTTATGTTGTGGAGTGTTAGTGTATGTTTTTAATGTCTTCATGAAATGGTGTGTATTGTTTTGTTTTTTTTTTATTTATTGGAGGAAGCCGAAGACAAATTGACACTAAGGTGGACAATAAAGTCAATTCAATTCAATATTCAAATATATGTGAATTCACCCTCAGTTTAGAATCAAACCTCTGCATGTGACTGTTATAACACTGATTGTTATAACACTGTGACTGTTATAACAACACACATCTGTATTGGTCTCATCTTAAATGTAAAATATCATTATTAAGCTTTAGACACACAGGACCAATAAATAATTATCTGTCACTCATGATGTGATTGGTCACACTGATGGAACATCATTCCTATAATATTGTTAATAATTCTGAGTGAGCAGGCTCAAGCAGCATCACTGAATGCTGTTGAGAAGAGAGCAACATTTTGAAAAGCAGCAATTTAACACAAAATCCAGAGAGAGCAGTCCATCTTTCTCTGGCCTTTTTTCTAGTTGGTACCACTCCACTTCTTGCACTAGCCCCTCCTTCCCCACCAGGGAAGTTCCACATCCCTAGAACTAGCTTATGATGCCTGGGATCAGCGTGTCCAGGCACCGCCCCTGCCTGCCGCCCATTTGGCAACACACCCGACCCCAGGTGTGACTCTGGGAGAGTGCCCCTGTGTTCTTCATCCGGGCGAGATTCACACATGCCTAAAGTGCCACTTCATTGAGGTCTATGAAAAACAAAAAGAATTAGATGTGAACCCCTTCTTTACCTGAGGTGTGTTTGTTTTGTTGTTCTTTGTGTCTGCAGCTGGAGGATGAGGATGAGCGCTTCGTGTTGGAGGATACCTGTGTGCTGAACACTGACAATATTGATGCTCACTCCTGTGACACCTCCTCTCTTGCCAGCTCTGACAGTGGAGACCCAGCACACCTCAAAAGGTATGAACACACACACACACAGACACACACACACACAGACACACACACACACACACACACACACACACACACACACACACACACACACACACACACACACACACACACACACACACACACACACACACACACACACACACACACTCTTTTCTTTGCATGAGGTAATAAAGGTAATAAAATGGGAAATGTCCTCTTTATTTGTGTGTCTGTGTGTAAACGTGTGAAGGAAGAAGAGGACAGTGGATCTGAATGCGACAGTTCATGGATCTGTTCTTCGACACAGACTGCTGAAGGGCATCTCTGCACAGATCGTCTCTGCTGCTGTAAGACACACACACACACACACACACACACACACACACACACACACACGCACGCACACACACACACACACAACCCAATGCTAACTTCAGTGGGCTTGAGTTTCAAAACTGTCGCTTGACCAAACAGCTGGTTTTATTTAGATGATTCGTTGTTGCAAAGATCTTTATTTTAGCACTACTGTACCTTCAACAATGTATATTTATTTATTTAAAACACGTGCATCTTTTCCTCAGGACAAAGTGGATGCTGGACTGCCAACTGCTATAGTGAGTATTAGTTTATTTAACTATGAATCCATCTGAATGGACATGATATCGCTTTAAAGCACAACCTCTGAATATATTCTATGACTCTTTTCATGACTATTGATGGCTGGCTGCTTTATACATCCTCATAATACATTTGGACAATTTCATAATTGATCTAAATTGGCTTTAGACTCACAGGAAGTAGTTTACAATATTAAAAATCTGTTTACAGCATGTTCTACACATCTAAGCAGACACAGTATTTACACTATTTAAAATTCTTTATTCTTTTTATTTGATGCTCTTCTATTTTACTATCCACTTTGCTGCTGTAGTAATGCAAATGTCCCCATCGTGGGACTAATAAAGGAATATCTTATCTTATCTTATAAATTAAACTTATTTTACATTTGTCCGTGTTTTGCTTTTCTTTGATGCTTACTGACTTCCTGTGATTATTCTCAGCTGTATATTTTGTATGTTCAGACAGTGTCTGGTGTGATAGCTGTGGGAACATCTCATGGTCTGGCTCTGGTCTTTGGTGAGTCTTAACAACTCTTCTTTTATGTAGACAGTGGTATAAAGAATACCTTTTATATTTGAGACTTTTTACAATGCATATACATCACGAAGAGTGAAACTAAAACTTCTAGTATGTACAGCGAGCAGCTACGTTACATTAAGACAAATTATCATGAGCTGCTCTTGTGGATTTAGATGGTTATTAAACATGCAGGCATCCGGACAGCCTCGTGGTTGAGACACATACTGATCCCAGCATTTTACTTTCCATCGTGGGACGTCTATATGTGTAGTTGAAAGTTTCTTTGATACTGACACTAGGGGGCAGCAAAGTTACACATTCCCTAATCGTACACTTTGTGGCTTTAATGATGAAAACTGCAATGAGTGTACTGAACTGAATGTAGATTCAGTATGAATTCATCCTCTTAATTGTTATATTATTAGACATACTATTCTCAGTGATCACAGCATTGAAACTGAAACTCCTCTAAAGGATTCAGTTTAACTACATATTCTGTGATTTTGAGAATATACACCATGAAAAGACAGAGTGAGGTAAAACTAGCAAAGGTTTATGTGCATAACCCCAAAAAAAGAGAAGTAAACCCTCTCACTGCATCACTCATTCACTACCTCATATTGATGGTAACCTGTGTAAATACTCTGCTGCCCCCTAGAGTCCTTTCACCAAAACACAGACTGACTGTATCATTAGGCAAGCTATAAACCGTCTTACTATATAAACAGTGTTGGGGAGTAACTAGTTCCATGTAAAACATTATTTAATTAAATTAAGAAATAAATGTCCTTTAAGATTTTACTCTAAAGGGTTTTTTTCCTCATTTTTTAATATTCAACATGTTACTGAATACATATATTTCTGTTTTTAATTCTTTGAAATCAATATTTTTAATATTTTGTAAATAAATCATGACATGGACTTAAATGGTCACAGTACCAATTAAGCCCATCCCAGACTTTTAACTTTTTCATAAAACGTACTTATTTACTTTATATATTTGTTTTAATCTACATGAACTAATGAATACATTTTCAAATGAGAGATAAATGTTGCTTTATAAGAAATGATCTCTCTTATAAATCATGTCAGTATCCATGAAAAACAGCTGGACTTAGATGTTGGTGTTTAATGGGAACACTTACCCTAACAGCTGGAAACATTGGTTAGAACATTAGAAAAGTCATCAAAAAGTCATCACATGTAATAAGTTACATTACTTTGATGAAGTCATTGAAATAGTTACATTACTTATTACATTTTAAACAGAGTAACTAGTAATCTGTAACCTGTTACATTTCTAAAGTAACCTCCCCAACCCTTAATATCAACATATCATCAGAGCAAAACATGACATCAGACCATGTCATGAAATTCATAGAAGTGTTCTTATATCTCCTGAGCTTTGTTTCCTAATAACAGACTGCTCTCAGATATAGTCAATTATATTCAAGAAATAAACAAGCAAAGCATATTTAAAACATACCAGGCTATGTTTTTGCCTATGCCTGTACAACATCTGCCCCCCAAATAAACATGGCTGAATAAATATGGCCTATGGTTTAACTTAAATGCTGCTGCAGTCTTTATAATTCATGTTATTGGGTTTAAGAGTGTCAACTTTAATTCATACATACCATATATGGAAAGAAAAGAGAAGATATGGAACCTGAAAATATACCACTGGAGAAGTGACATTTCAGTTAGAAGAGATGAATGATGAAACACACTGGCAAATCAGCTGTTGAATTCCCTTTTTGGTGGGAGTTAATCATTCATCTACAAGCATTTCTAAGAGCATCTTCAGTTACCATGGGAAACACGTCCTAAACAGCAGAAGCAGTTATCAGGATTGGGATGGATTTTATGATGACCATAAGATGCTTTTTGGGAAATGAGGCACTGTTGTATAGTTCTGAGGAAGGGTTAAACATGTGAAGTAGTAGCTACTACAGAGTTCAATCTTTTAAGATAACAGAACACATACATTCTAATAATAAATACAGTCATTATCAACTAGATTGATGCAGCAGAGAGAACACACTGAAGATGGAATCTGTTTAATTCAAGCATATTAATAAGCCAAATTAAATGTGCTGCATTTTTATTTGTAAGAAAACTTCTTAAACAGTTGAATTGTATGTATACATAAACAAATACAAAGAGGACATGATTTGATCAACAGTCTTTTTTATTTATTTATGTGTAATTAGGCATCACTTAAAACATCCTTTATTCAATATTTAGCTTAGAATCTTTTGCACTCATATTTAGTATTTTATATGTACTGGTTAATGTGCAAATAACATTAAGTGACCAGCTTTGTCAGCTGAGCTTCACACATATTTAAACATTGTATTAAAGTTATTATGATCATTTCATGTGGCTTACATAACAAGAGCATGTGGTTTTTTGACTCAGTACATGACAGCATCAGTGATGTCCACCCTCAGCACAGCTTCTCCTGAGTCTGACATGGACGCACTGACTGCAACATAATCGCCCTGATAAGAAATGCAGGAGCCGTCAGCCTTGGCTCGTACAAAATTATTTTCGCCACCATTATACATGATATCATAAAGATTGTAGTCACAGTCGTTGCCTCTATCAAAGATCCCCACAGCGAACCAGTTGGAGTAGAGGTTCCGGTCATAGGGAACAGAGAACATGACGGCCATGACGTGGCTGTAGTCGTTCATGTTAGGGTTGAACAGGTCGTAGGTGAAGACGCCCACCGTGCCAGTCGCGGCGCCGGTGGTCTTGTTAAACAATGCGGTGGCGTTGGAGTATGGACCCACCATGGGCGACAGAGGGACCTCACAGCAGCCACTCTCAATAAACACCCTGAAAACAGACACAACCTATCAGACTACTTACACAAAACCTTTAGATTTTTTTTGTATGATTTGGAAAATGTGTTTTTTGAGTCTTCTTACAAGTAGTTGAACATCAACAAAAGTCTGTTGGCTCAGTTGCATAACAACACCTCAGTTCAGTCAGCTAACTCGCAAAGAATAGACAATACGGCCTGCACGGGGGAAGGTAGACTCAGAGCCTACAGGTGGATGCTCGCAGCAAAGAATACAAACATGGGAATTAGATGTAACTAATTGAAATAGCAGGGGTAACTTATTTACTCTGGCAACGACATGAACTTTATATTTTATGAGCTAAATGGTCCAAATACTTAACTGCTCAAGCTGCCTGAACTTGCAGAATTTGGAGGCGCATGACTACACATTGACATGTAGATGTGTTCAGGTCTGGACTCTTATCAAACATGAGACATTTGGGGTAGATTGTACAATGTTAAGCCAAGTGGCAACCACTTCCTGTTTAATGCTCCAAAGATGTTTTAGGCAAAATTGAACGGCATGCCGTGCTGAGAGCGTTCCATTAAAACTAGAAAGCTTTGCAATGTAGCACCTCAAAGGTCTTAAGATGTCACCTACCACATTTGAAGTCACTTGGGTTAAATCTCAAGGAGGAGTTAGTCATTTTTCACAAAGTGAAGCCACTGACAGGTTTTGTACTTTAATAAAGTAAATAAAAAATGGCTTACTTCCTGTTGGACTTAGAGTATGAATCAAAGAGGCTTTTTTTGGTATATCTGCCAACCAAATTTCATACATATATGTCAAAGTTGGGTGCTTTGAGTTTGACATTTTGTAGTGCCCTCAAGTAATTTTGCCTCACCCAAGTCCAAGATCATATCAGATATCAAGTTACACTTCTGATGCATGCCAGTTCTGATGTGTTTGCCAGTTTTTGTGAGTTTTTGAGAATCCCAAGGCGCTCAATAATTCAGTGGTTTCAGGAAATAATAATAAACAGAGATGATCAGGCCCTCGCATTTTTGTGAATGTTGGGTTGCGTCACAGTCGAAGGGTTTTATCGTGTATATGTAAATATCTTCAGGCCTGGACTCTTATTGGACGTCGCACGGAGGAGCTAAATATCGCTTTCTGTGTCCACTACATGGTGCTGGAGAATACACTAATTAAACATTGGTGTCGTCAATAACCGTGATAATACTGGAAAGTAAAACTAAAATAAACATCATTAGCTCATTTTCCAACACTATTAATGAGTGTTTGACTTCAGTAAATCATACATCCTGCAGGCGTGTTGATAAGTTTTACACCTAGACACCTAGTCTCTGGTAATGTAGAACTTTGCAGCACATTTCTTTACACTGTGTATATTCTAGCCTATTCATTACCTTGGGTTGGAAAGAGTGTTGGAAGAGTTGTTGTTGATCTCAAGTGAACAGTTGCGGTGAGGCATTGTGATATGTGGAGCAGGGGAGCAGACTGACCTGTGAACTAGAGACAAACCAGGAAGGATCAGATGTCTATGTTAGACATTATGGATTGAAACTACAGTCACTACAGTCAGAGATTTGTTGAGAATAAATAAAGATAGTTTTAGACAATAATACAGTACAGCAGAATTTATTTTGACAATGTTAGTGAAGAAATGCTGTCCAACCTATCCCAGTTTCTTCAAATATTAAACAAAGATCAGGGGAGCTTTCCAAAGATCTTGCTCTAATGCAGTTTGAATCACTGAGGATCACATGGGAGAAGTAAAAAGGGCACCACAGATCCTTTAAAGGCCTGTGGAATCCACTTTTTATCCCAATGCTGGACCTCTACTCATCACACATGGCAGAGAGATGAATAAAACACACAGTTGTGATCAGTGTCCTCTGCTCCTTGCTTCAAGACTAAGTCAAAGCACTGACTGACTGCTGAGCTGAGAGGAAATGCGACAGTGTCAGTCCTGTGTGAAGGAGTGCACCAGATACTCTCACAATGAAGATCTCATGCCAAATGTATTTGGAATTCTTCATATCTTAGCAAAACCTTAACTACTCATGTTGACAGAAGTTTATTTCATATTTAGGATAATTTAAGTCTTAAAATGAAGCACAATGTCCAAAAGTTATTTGTATAGACTAAGTCTGTTGTGTAGGCACAGAGACATCAAAGTGGAGCTCCTGGATATTTGCAGGTTAATTCTGGGTCTGCTGTAATGAGATGTGCAGCTTTTTAATCATTGTTTCAATGAAAATATAGAATTTGGTAATAATGATCTATTTTCTTCTCATCTCATAAATATGCTAATCAGAACCTGTTTTTGTGTTTGGATGTCTAATTTAAATTCTGATCATACGGTCTCTCTGCATTTTTGATAAAGTTGCATTCTTAATCATACATTTCAGTTTGTGACCAACTCTCAGTCCATTATCTTGGACACAAAAAGCTCACACTTCTTCTTCTTCACGTCTTGACTAAATCTAAACTGAGACTAAAAAGATTTCATCCATCAATAGTTTAATCCGTGACTAAAACTAGAGTAAAATGTTGATGATGTTTAACTGAGACAACACTGACCAAATGAAAAATTGAAATGAAGATGAATGGAGTTGACTAAATCTGACAAATTCACATGGACTCTTGATCTCAGGACTAAGACTACAACTTCATTTTAAAATAGACAAAATGACCAACAGACTGATGAGAAGAGAAACATGTTGGTGGTTTGCATACAACTTGTAATAAAACTAAACATTTCCACATGAAAAAAACATTTCATGAAACTTTGCAGTGTAAGCAACATAAGCCCACAGTAGTTAAGATGAGATACAGTCACTACTGTCTAAATGTGACACATTATGTGAAAATAAGAATACTTACCTTTTTCTGAAACTGAAGTGGTGTTAAGTCTTTCTTCCTCTAAAGAGTTAAAAAAGCCAAAATCAGTAGTTAGATTTGGCAGGTTGTTGGTCCAGGTTTCAGGCAGGATGTGGTGGTAAAGTCACATTGCAGGTGAGCTGTTCACACACTGGCTTTTATTGACTCAAGTAATCAGAGCCTTAAGGCACCAGTTGACTCCCTCCTTATCTGTCCAGTATCAGCTCCCAGCTGTCCCCTTGTTCCCGGACCTTTCCGCCACTTTATCACCTCGCTACAATTGAACCAAACTGATTGCATCAATGCAGGCTTTTATTTGAAGCCTATTAAAATTAGGATTTCACTATTTGTGCAGGGTAGGACATCAGGAGTGCAAGGACTCACTGGTGTGCCGTGTTCACAGGGTAACCCAACAAAACAGAATCTGAGGAAGGGCAGTAGGATTCATTCACTGACCATGAAATAGGAGTGGCAGTAATATGATGTCCTTTTGGAAAGCAACAGTCCAGACAATGATATAAATGATCATCAATTCATCTGCTTTGAACAAGGTGAATGTATCATAAAACAAGAACTGAGTTAAAAAACATGTGTATCCCTGATTAAATCAACCATATTATTTAAAGGTGGTCAAACATATGCATTTAATCCTTAATCAAAGGTGAAAATGACAAAAGTACAGACATTTAATTCAGCACATTGATTAAGGTTGAAATGTGTATCTCTGACCACTTCAATATGATAACATGGATTTGATCAATGCACTGAATTATATTTCTTGAGAAGCTGTGTGTGTGTGTGTGTGTGTGTGTGTGTGTGTGTGTGTGTGTGTGTGTGTGTGTGTGTGTGAGAGTGAGAGTGAGAGTGAGAGTGAGAGTGAGAGTGAGAGTGAGAGTGTGAGTGTGAGTGTGAGTGTGAGTGTGAGTGAGAGTGAGAGTGAGAGTGAGAGTGAGAGTGAGAGTGAGAGTGAGAGTGAGAGTGAGAGTGAGAGTGAGAGAGAGAGAGAGAGAGAGAGAGTGTGAGAGAGTGTGTGATTCATATTTATTTATTCCATTATTCCTTGAGAAATTTGAAACGAATAACCAAAACATAAAAGATAGATAAAAGTAAAGCTTTAGTAGTAGTAGTAGGTTATAGTACTCGCAGTGAGTACAGCCAACACACTAAAATAACAGTTGAGGTAACAATGATAATAACTCCAAGTGACAAATGAGCAGCTGTAGTTGCAGCAGCAGTAATGATGGCGTTACATTGCCAGCAGAAGTAATGTCAGAGGCATTCTCAGTGGTAGTTTCAGTTATAATTATGGTACTGACAGCAATTGTAATGATATCAGTGTACTGTACACTGTATAGTAGTAGCCACCATAGGTAGGTCAGTTTCTATGTACTTCATCAGTAATATTTGCAGTAGACCTTATCAGTGCTTGAAACCAACAGCCTGCAGCATGTGCATACAAGCTTTATGCAAATATGTCCCCATATTTTAAGAAGAATTGTTTTGGAGAACAGGGCACAAGTACCGAAGTCTAATAACTAATCAGAAATATTCCTTGTTATTGTTATGATGTATTATTCTATTTATTGACTGCAGACTTGGATACAGCCACATATGAGCCAGTAGAATCCAAGCAGCTACCTGATTATCTCTGTTGGGGTGAAATATGTATTGATTGTGTCTCATACACAAACAGACAGCCCACAACTCAGGGTCACTTTCCTGCTGCTTTAGGTTTACTGTTGTTTACAGTATGTGAAGGATCTGTGACTGTTACTCAGGTTTATTGTATCCATGATCATTTTGATAGTTATAATTTAAAAAAACTCATTGACTATATTCTATATTTTTCAAATCATCAAAGTAGTTAGCAAAAACAGACTATGGCCTCATCTGGCATCCATGTGTATACACTGTATCTAACCAGCAAACAGTGAGACACTGGATGAACATTGTTTGAATGTCCCTTCAAGATGTCCCGTAATGTCCTGGACACCTGACAATGAAGATGCAGATCATTTAGTGTGTAGTTTATGCTGATTTAGTTATTTGCTTTGCTTCCATCCATTTTACAACACGTTCTCCACTCCATCACATACTGTACATTACTGATACCACTGAATTCCACACCCTTTACTTTAAATATTTACACTAAATACTGTTAAATATTAACACTTTAATTTGGTTTGATAAAGTTTATCTCTCTCTCTCACACACACACACACACACACACACACACACACACACACACACACACACACACACACACACACACACACACACACACACACATTCACACACACACACGTACACGTACACACACACACACACACACACACACACACACACACACACACACACACACACACACACACGTATGTGCCAAACTGAGGGAGGCTATGTCTCCAGATGTTTCTGTTGCTCAGCTCAAGATTCAAAAACTGTCTAAACACATTCAGAGGTTTCAGTTTAGTTGAAAGCTGAGCAGTTTGTTAGCTTGTTAGCTTGTTAGCTTGTTAGCTTGTTAGCAGTTTGCTGAAAGACAGCATCAGTCATTTTTAAAAAGAGAACTTTATATTCTCTGTACATAACATGTAAAGAGCTGCTGCTCACCACTGATACCAAATGAATGAGTTCATATTGTGATGTTGTGGTTTTGACTGGGACTGAGGTGTCAGCTGACCCGTGTTTCTTTGTATTGCTGTCCAAATGATGCCTGGGCAGGAAAAGGTATGAACACCCCTGTCAGATGCTTCATGTTGTTCATTTTGTGTTCAACCTGCTGGGCTCTGAGATGTCATTTTCTACTGTCTGTTTGAGTGTGGCCAGGTTAGCTTGGTGCATGCTTTGTTGTTTGATTTGATTATTTTTTAAATAGCTTTTTCCAGTTTTTAATTTAGTTCCATTGTGTTGTTTTTATTCATTTTCTTCTGTTCTGTTTTGGACTGGAAAACATTGGGTTTGTCTTTTTTGAATGTATTATACCATCCACACCTGTTTTAAGACAGTCCCCCTGCTTCAACTGTTAAATATCTGCTTTATCTTACCTCTCTAGATACCAACCAGGCTCTGCGGCTCTGTCTGGGTACCAAGGCAACAGGGGCGGAGTTTGGCGCTGTGTCTGCCCTCACCATCAACCACGACTGCTCGCGACTTCTCTGCGGGTTTGCCAAAGGACAGGTATTGTCCCTCAGCCAGAAGCTTTATGGTTGCCAGTCTGTTTCCAGCTCAGCTCTAGTCACTGCCACAGGTTCACACTAGATGCTGGAACCTTCTAGACGTGTTTGCAGCTCTTGCAGTTATTAGAATCATCTTTATTGGCCAAGTGTGTTTATGCATACTGTTCATTTGAGTCCAGTTTAGTGGCTTTCAGTGTATTCACACAACATAACAATCTTCAGATAGATGTACAAGGAATGTCTAATAACAGGTGAAACTGTTTATGCGAACTGTAAACAGGATACAAATCGTGCACAGAGTGTACAGATATATTAAAAAGTGACATGAGACTATGTACATACACCGATCAGACGATACATTAAAACCACTGACAGGAGAAGTGAATGACAATGATTATCACTTTAAAATGACGCTTGTAAAGAGGTGTGATATATTAGACAGCAAGTGAACAGTCAGTTCTTGAAGTTGATGTGTTGAAAGCAGGAAAAATGGGCAAGTGTGAGGATCTGAGTCACTTTTAAAAGGGCCAAATTGTGATGGCTCCATGACTGAGTCAGAGCGTCTACAAAACAGCAGGTCTTGTGGGGTCTTCTTAGGATTTAGTGGTCAGTACCAAAAGTGCTGATGAACCTGTGATAGGGTGATGGGCGCTCAAAGCAACCAACCTTTTCTACTAATGTGTGAATTTAAATGAAAAATGCCTGACTTTGGAACAGTTTGGAATGTTAAAATGAGAAGTGACTTTATACCATTAGTTATTCCACAGTTATTGAGTTATAATATAAGACATTTGGATTTTAACGTTGTTAAGACACAATATCATTTGCTAAAACCAAATTATCTGGATGCAAAAAGTAGAACTGATATCATGAGAGAGCTTTTTCCTTTTGTTTAACCACTTACCAACATGAACTAAAGTGTGTTTTAATATTTAACAATTTGGCAGACCTGTTAAATTGTCATTGTGTAAATAATAAGGATTGTACGAGTTCTCAAGATGTATTCAACAGGTTGATTGTAGGTCATTTTCTGTTGGATTATTAAACTGTAAATCCTGAAGACTCTTTGTCTTTCTTCATCTGTCGGTGTGTCCTCATGATTAGATTACCATGTGGGATCTAGCCAGTGGAAAGCTTCTGAGAACTATCACTGATGCCCACCCTCCAGGGACAGCAATACTGCATGTAAAGGTATAACATACATACACACATGCACTCACATCTACACTGACATATACATACACAAGACTTACAAAAGAAAAATGTACAGTGTCACACGCATTTAGAAATTGGTCTTGATGTTACATGGGTTTGATCCCTGATAACTTTCATGTAATCTCTGTCCCTCGTTATTCTTTCCCTGTTTTTGTGTCTTAAGTTCACAGATGACCCGACTCTTGCAGTGTGTAATGACAGTGGAGGATCCGTTTTCGAGCTGGCTTTCAGGTACATCACTCTGCTTTGACCATTACATCTTATACCAAAGTGCCTTAAGGTCATTCATACCCTTGCCATCATCCCTTAAGTAGTTTGTAACAACATGTGTGCTGGCTAAAGGCCAATAAGAGTATTCTCTCTAAGGCACAGTTCCACAAAGTTTGGGCAGCCAAGATGGGCATTTGTTGACCAGTTAGAGTGAGAGAGTGCAGGACTTTGAACGTTTTTTAACGTCTGAAAACTGAAGAAGATTGCACTGATACAGGAAATCTGGTCCCCTCCGATGAATTATTGACTTTTATTATGCTTATTCTTATATTTGCTGATGTTATGTTTTGTATTAATGACATCAACCAATGCAAAGAGTTGGAAACACAGTTCTTTTGAAATGTGGAACTGTGCAAATGTATGACAACATGTTGCATTCACCAAAGAAAAATAAAGACTATTTTGTAAATATGGCAAGTTAACCTTTAATATGGACCTTTAATATCTCTCTGTCAAACACATTTGTACATTAAATGACTTAAATAATAAAATGTGGCATTAAATGCTTAGTCAGAATAATATGTTCATAGTTTTCTGCTCTGTCATGCCTGTGTTGGTGACACATTCTGCCTCTCTAAGCAACAACTACAGAACCATAGTAAAAAGCATTCTGACCATGAGAATGGGCTGTGATCCAGTGTGCACATTACTCCAGTTCTAAAGTCTTTACACTGGCTCCCAGTCAGATATAGAATAGATGTTAAAGTTCTGCTACTGGTCTACAAATCACTGAATGGTTTAGGTCCAGAATACACGAATGACATGTTAGTAGAATATAAACCCAGTAGAGCTCTGAGATCTACTGACTCAGGTCACATAGTGGAGCCCAGAGTTCAGACTAAACATGGTGAAGCAGCTTTTACACAACTGGAACAAACTACCAGCAGAACTGAAATCAGGTTAAAAACACTTCTCTTCTCCTGTGCTTATGATTGAGCTCATTTAAAGCACTTTGCATTTTAATTTTTCATTTGCACTCTATGTCCTTTTAATCATTTTAATGCAAATCATTAATTCATGCTGCACTGTCATATTTAATGCTCTATTTTAGTCTAACTTTTTGTTTTCTTTCTCTCTTTCTATTTTTCTGTACTTTGTTTTCTTTTTATTATAATTGGTTTTTTTTTAACTGTATGTTTCAATGTTTCCAATTTTTACTGTTTAATCGTCCCCTGATATTTTGTTATTATGTAAAGCACATTGAGTTGCCCCAGTGTATGAAATGCACTATATAAATAAAGCTGCCTTGCGTCTCCTCTCCTCTCCTCTCCTCTCCTCTCCTCTCCTCTCCTCTCCTCTCCTCTCCTCTCCTCTCCTCTCCTTATTCTCACTCTGTTCTCATTTCATCCTCAGGAGGGTGATGGGGATGCGGTCCTGTGACTCTCGATGTCTCTTCAGTGGTTCTAAAGGGGAAGTCTGCTGTATTGAACCTTTACGTGCTCCTCCAGACATCAGAGATCATCCTGTCACACACTATTGTCTGCTGGCTATGGCCTCTCTCACTAAGGTATGCCAACAAACACTATTTAGATCTATTTACAGTTGACCCTCCATCCTCTGCTTCTTCACTCAGTTTTGTCCAAAGTTGAAGTTTTTCTTTCCTTCACCAGATTCTGGTCATTGGTCTGAAGCCCTCCCTGAAAGTCTGGATGACATTTCCCTACAGTAAGGTCTGTATTTCTGCTCTGTTCATTTCTGTTTGTTCATCTGGTTAATAAATGCATGTTGGTTTATATTCATTGAAGCCATACCAGGGACAATTGTGTTAGCACTTGATTCTGTGCAGAGTTTAGTGTGATTTCTTGAATTCACACTCAGATTAAAAGGTTTATCACACCCACCATATCTCAAGCTACTGCAAGCAATGCTGTCACATGAAAACAACAGATAAGGAAAATACTCACAAAGATAAACGTATGAGCATTTTTAAAGTTAGAAAAAAGTCAATAGAAATTCAGTGTCTGTATGTATGCTCACTTCTTTCCAAGGTGAATTAGCTAGAACATTCTGAATGTAGTACTTCCATCTGAGCTCTGAGGATAATGGAGGGCCTGTAGTGATTTTACCATTGAATGCAAGGTCTAGTGCAGAAGCAATGCCCTCGATATATTAACAACACAGGCTGATTCATTGCTTTGATGAGACTCAGTTAATGAATTGGGCGTGAATAATACGTTTTATTTGTGTAGCCCAAAATCACAAATTTGCCTCAGTTGGCTTCAGAATCCTTACAACACCATCTATCATTAAATCTAGTGACCTGACCAATCACACTTCACACCTGAAGTAATGAGCAGAAATAAAAAGTCAACTAAACGTACAGGCAAGTATAACGAGGTCCAAGCCCCCCATTGCAATTCAAACGGGTTAGATAAAAGGCAGTATTCAAATGCATCCATGTATCATTTTACTGATCTAGCAAACAGGTGATATACTGTATATAGAAACAGAAATGATCATTATACCACTGCAGGTTTGGGATTCACACAGCATCACAGGCAGCGGTCAGGCTCATTAGGTGTTAACAGCTCACAAATATGAGCGGGAGCCTGAACATTCAATGCTTTAAAAACGATCCAGTAATAGTTTTATACTTGCAAACTGAAAGTTGAAATGTTAATATGATGATCCTGTTGCACAACCTGGTAATGTCAAGCATTGTGGTGCAGGACACTGAGTCAGTAGATACTTATACTGAACTACAGTGACCTTCAATATGTGATGCTATGCTGCCCTCTGGTGATGTGCCTCTGACTGCACAGTTAGTTTTGTGTCTTTTACACAAAGTCCACCAGGGACATCATGCAGCAGTAAATGAAATGTCCTTCCTGGGGGGAAAATAGTAAAAATACCCGTTGATTTAAGTTGATTTGCACCTATGTAACTTCTTAATCTGGAGAAAACAGTGCATTTATAGATCACATTTTACAGTAGCAGATGCAATTTCTCTATATGTCCAAAATCAAGCAAAATGAAATCATTGTGAGAGCATGATAATAAATGATCTCAGCTTTTTCAGACCTTCATCAAACAACACTATATTACATGAGCACTGTGAGACAAACAGAAGCATAAATGCATGCTGATGTAGGCTGGGACGTCATTATGTTTACACAACTATGAGCAATGAGAGCATTACTTTAAAGATGTTAATTCCTGGTGTGTTGTGATGTGTTCTCTCTTTCACCAGTCTGATCCATCCAGCGTTCCACAGCTGGCCTGGCAGTTTGTTCCTGTTCAGAAGACAGTTAATCCCGTCCTGGCTTTTTGCAAAGGAGATACAGTCCACTTCCTGCTGGTATGTGCTCAACCCTCTTTTTCAAAACTGAAAAATACCTTCTACCCCCTGGCCAGCTCATATTATGTAAGACCCGCCCTTTTGAAGCTTGGTAACCAATCAAAAATGACAAAAGACAAGCTGTGACCATGGTTTATTGGATCTAATTCTAATAGGGTATGTGACAACCTGTAACCTGTAAATGTATCCAGATTAGAATTATCCATGTTTTTAATCTAATGAATGTTAAACTGTGTCTACAGTGTATTCTTAGACTATTGATCACTGGGCACAGCAGTCATCAGTGTTTGAATGTTCTCCTTTCCACTACTGTTTGTCCAGGTTAAGAAGGAGGAGATGGGAACCATCCATGTCATCAAACAAAGACAACTCCACCTCAGCTGTGACATCATCAGCCTCAGTGTAAGTATGACATCATTCCAGTGGTGTAAATATTGACAGGCTCCTGCTCTAACACAGCTGGTATGACCCCCTCTCATTTAGAGGTATTATAGCTAACTATTTACATGCATGTTTATAGCTTAGTTTATATACCATGACATTTTCTGATGTCTTTATTTGAACTTTATATACATATTAAGCAATATATTATGATCAAATGAATTGTGTAAGTTAGTTTTGGAAGGATCTGCTCTGATTGGCAGTGATTTATGCTGGCAGAAACCCAAGTCACACAAATGACTATAACAGGCTGGTTGATACCTGCAAGCACACTGGAATGGGGTTCAGATTGGTAGCAGAGCTGGGGAGGGAACTGTGGGCAACCCCCCCTCCTCCCCCGGTTTCCATCTCCTGATGCTCAGTCTGGGATCCTGAGAAGAGGCTGACAGATGCGCCAATTCATTTCTAGATTTTATAGCACATTTTGATTTTGTTGTAAATGCAGTGAATAAAAATGCATAGAAACATTCTATATTCACAAATGTGTTCATGTTGTTACATATTTTATAAACTCAGTAAAACAAATATAACATTAGAACTTAATCTGCTTTTACTTTATTGTATTTTAATGTCTTTTTTTCATATTTATTGTCATTGTCCTTTTTATCTATCTTTCAGAACACTTGATTATAACTTTAATTGACATGTTTATAACTGTCTCTCCCTCTCTTTGCAGTGGATCAACAGTCGTACTCTGGTCCTGGTAGACAGCCATGAAAAGCTGCAGGTTGTGGACCGGCCCAGTCAGGAGATTTTGGAGACTTTGGACCTGGAACAGGTGCAGCTGGTCTACAACAGCCGTCATTTCAAATCGCTTGCCACAGGAGGGAATGTCTCCCAGGCTCTGGTGAGAGATTAGCTGATGGGGACGGGGACGTAAGGGACACAAGGTTTATTGGGTCATGGGCAGAGGTCAGGTTTAAGGTGAGGTTATTAATCATAAATAAATGGCTAACATTCAGAACTAATATCAGTAATAGTAGTAATAATATGAATAAGAAGAAATTACATTTTTAATCACCTTTTACATAACCCAGAAAAAAACTATGCTAACAAAAAGCTTGGCCAAAAAGATGACGGGTCTTGTGCCTACATTCCAAAATAGAAACAAGCAGAGGGGCGGATTGAGGCAGAGAGAGCATTCCAAAGCATAAGAGCAGAAGCACTGAGAGCTCTGTCCTCCACAGAACACAGCCTGGATTGAGGAGTGGTGAGGGGATCATTGTCTGAGGAGCACAGGGAGTGTAGGTGTGGAGGAGGTCACATACGTATTAAGAAGCCAAGTTATGCAGACACTCTTTGGTGAAGGGGAGAGCTTTAAATTTTGCATGTAACTTGACAGGGAGCCAGCAGAAACGCTGTAAGGGTCGGGATGATGTGCTGCCAGGGTTTTGGGCAATGGTACAAACGGTCGTGAGTTCATTTTTCAACTGTGTAACATCCTGCCCGTTATTTTTTCTTTAAGGGAACCTAATCTAATTGTATTGGTTGGGCTACAATGTCATAATTGCTTCTCACCACCTCTGTAATACAGCCTTTATCAGATTTTGAAATTTTGATCCATGCATTTCTTCTAGTCATCTATCAAAAGTTTCTAACTTGTCCAGTGTATGGCCGCTAATTTTACCATAATCAGAAATGTTGTTTATGTCAAACCTAGGGTTGGGTACCAACATCAGTACTTTTAGTGGTAAGACTGAATTATGTTGGTACTACAAAGTATTGGTTCACATCAAATCAAGTACAGTCACGCTCATCATTCTGGAGTGGAATGCATGAGATGTTTACGGTTAGCTGATTGAGGTTAAGGTTAAGGTTAAAAACACACCAGAAGACGGCTGGTTGGGGTTATATTAGGAACAGACTTCGACATAACACCGGTCAAAACGTCATCGGATGGGAATCCCTCCTGATGACGTGTTTCTCTGGGGGGGAGTCCCGGACCCCCGCCTGTGTTCACGGCCTGTCAGTGTGTGTAAAACAATGTGAATTTGTCTGAGGCACTAATTTAGCAGTTTCGGGATCCGGGCAGAAGGTTTACTTTACTGTTATTTTCATAAATTCAATATTTCAGCACTATGCTGTAATTTGACTGTCTAGTCTGAGCGTGTTTTATTTCCACAGGTAAGATTAGTGCATCCAGGAAGCTTTTTATTTTGTTTATTTCATTAGTTTTTTCAGCTGTAGTGAGTCAGTGGGGATCTGTTGGGTAAGGCAGTGTGTTTTGTTATTAATCATTTGGCGCCACCTGCAGCTGTTTTCGTTGATAGAAACATATGACAGTCTGTAGTCCTAGTGTTGAGGTCTATTTTTATGTTACTACAGTAATTACATTTTTTGGTTGATACTTACAGATTGAGAGTAAAGTAACATTGAGTACCAGTATCAGTTCAAATGTGAAAAGTACTTAACCCTAGTCACACCATCCTTAAGCCCTCTCCACTGACTGTTATACACACCAAGGCTGATTTCAAAGAATTCATCCTGACCCTTGAAGTGTCCTGGTACAACAGAAGAATATGAATTTGAAGTTTGAAAATACCCTTTGTGTTGATTAAAACAGAACAAACGTATGTGAGACACACAACAGAACAACAGAATCAGAGATGCCTTCTTTAGCTAGTGATAATACCTTTTAAATATATCTTGACCAGATTTCTGTTTGTGTCTAACAATGTCTTTGTGTTTCAGGCTTTAGTTGGAGAAAAGGCTTGCTACCAGTCCGTCTCCAGCTATGCAGGACAGATTGTCTACTTGGGCACCAAGGTACTGTGTTTTATGTGTGTATTTGTTCCATTTGTCATCTGTGTGCACAACAGCTGTGAGCTGCCATGTCTGTTTGTGGAGTTGTTGCTCCCAGCACATTGGCAAACTGTTAAGAATGAATTATATACAGTGTGTTCAGACTCCTTCATTTTTTCACAGTTTGTTATATTGCAGCCATATACTAAAGTCGTTTAAACTGTTTTTTGCTCATCTACACTCAATACCCCATTATGACAAAGTAACAACTTTAGAAATGTTTGCAAATGTATTAAAAAGGAAAAAACTGAAATATATTGACACAAGTATTCAGACACATTACTCAGTAGAAGCCCCTTTGGTAGGGATTACAGTCTTTAGTCTTCTTGGGTATGACATAACAAGCTTTGCACACCTGGATTTTGGGATCTTCTGCCATTCATCTCTGTCAGGTTGGATAGAGACCACTTTCAGGCCCAGAGATGTTGGACAGGATTCAGTCAGGGCTGGACAGGATGGGCCACTCAAACACATTCAGAGTTGCCATAACAAAGGGGCTGAATACTTCTGTCAATGTGATATTTCTTTTTTTTTGTAAGAGGAAAAAGAACCATGAAAAAGACCTTTGTGCAAGTTGCAGTTACGTCACTGAACAGTACTGTACTGTACTGTACTGTACTGGTGCATGAAGGCTGAAGAGACTGTTAAACGTGTAAACCAGCTTTACACCCTAATATTTCATGTTGTTTGTTCATTAGTAACACTTTTCCAAAGAAGACCAACGGTTAAGATATGGTGTAAAAGGTGGTTTTTAACAGTGTCATATTCTCTTGCCTTCCAGTCGGCTCACATTATGACTCTAAGAAACTGGAGAGAGGTACGTATGTTACTCTTTACAATTATAATTATTTCGTAATTTTTTTAATGCTATCACTTGTGCCACTACAGAGTTGAAAAATACATTTTGAGCTGTCTGACAAATGTACTGGAATAAAAGTGACTCTTTATTCCTGTTTCTGTGTGTGCAGCGTATTGACTGCCTGCTGAAGCAGGAGTATTATGTTGAGGCCCTCTCTCTGGCCTGGTCCTTCCATGAGGGAACTGCTAAGGCTGTGGTTGGTGAGTATAAAGTACATCACACATCCAACACCCACAAAATCAATGTTCATTGTTGTTTCCATCAAGTGTTTTGATTTACTTCTGTGTACATTGCTTTTTGTCACCGAGTTTATGATCCTTTCATCAGGATGTAGTAATATGATCCTGATGAAAGAATACTATGCTCCATGCACCATGTATGTTTTATATGTATCTTAAAACTAAATTGTGACCTTTGCTCCACAAGACAACCTCTAGATTCAGTGGTTAGGGTTAGGGTTAGGACTCATTTAACATTAAATTAAGAAACTCAAGCGTCAGGTTTATGGTCATTAGGTGTTCATAACAGGGAGTTCAGAGAGGTGAAACACTGAAAACATTGAAATTTGTACAATTTGATTTAATTGACTTCTTGAGAACTACTGATCAATGCAGGGTCCCTTTTCACCTGCTCCCAAGCAGTTAGTGCATTCTAAGAACCTTGTTGGAAGTCACTTTCTTCTAGCCACAGGGACATATCTGCACTTCTGTTTCCTCTGCCTTTGATACAGCGGCTCTCCTTTTTCATTCACTGCAGTTACTAGCTGATGCTAGCTATGACAGTTATCAGTGCACAGTACAATATGCAAATGACTGTGATTAATCACAAATATATTTGATGGAACAATGTTAACATAAACTGTTTGACAGATGGATGATATGTGTTTTTATTCCAGGCCTGTTTGGAGATCCAGTGAAAAGGAAGGGAGTGATAGGCGACAAGGTAAGAACAGAATACCACTGCCATGTATTACATCTATCCAACCTGGACAGGGGGTTCCAATATTCTCGTGCTCATTTTTAACTTGTACCACTCTGTTTATGCAGATGGTAGAGATTCTGTTGCATTTTGCAGAGAATGCTTTGAAAAAATGTCCAGAACAAGGCAAGATCCAGGTGATGGAGCAACATTTCCATGTAAGCTAACACACCGTAAAGAACACATCTTACAGTGTCCAGTCTACCATAGCCTTAGCAACTGCTACAAGTTACCCTAGCTTCACATAAAGAACAGAAACAGCTAGTCACACTCACTGACTGATTAACATCCCTGTAGAAACTCAGTGTAAGCAAGTGACATTATGGTTCTGCACATATTGTAACAAGTTATTACATTCTTTATATATTGCAATAACCAAATATATTGCTATGCAGCCCTGTCTGTAATTGATATATATCACTATCTCCATCTCAACATCATGGTCTGTATGGTTCATATGTATATTTATATGTATAAGGTTGCCATTCATATGCAGACCAAATACAAAGATTTTTAAAGAATTCCAAAAACCCGCTTTCATATTTTTTATTCCATCTTCTTCCGCACCACTCGGGGCTTTGGCCATAAAAAATAGTCCACTGTGAGGACAGAGAGTCTTAAGCATAAGTGTATTTGTTTAAAAAGATTTCATTAGATTTTTTTTGTTACCAAGGTTACTTTAACAGTTAATCATGACATTGATTTTAAGAAAGGCACAGGAGCTACTTAGTTATTTCTCTTCTTTATATTAGAAATCATTGTCTTACTCTCTCTTTGTGGTGTTTTAAGGATGTGGTTCCTGTCCTGGTGGATTACTGCCTGCTGCTACAGAGGACGTAAGTATATATACATTATACATAAATACATAAATACATAAATACGCATGTTTAGCAGAGCAGCAGTGAGTGCTCTGTCAGGTGTTCAGGTACAATGTTGAGTGTATGTCTCCCATGTTTTGGAAGCACTCAGAGTCCAATACACAATGACTGTAGTTATAGGAGTAAATCAGAACAAAATAGACTTGAGGCCTAAAAATTTGCTTCAGGTCAGAAGGATCAGACTCATGGACTGGAAGAAAGTTGTGCATTAAACAGCTAGCACTAAACATATGATTGTAGCAGATGGAAGAGAACAAATGTCCAACTAATTTTCTGTATATGTCATAGCCTTATATAATGTGTCTTATTTTCCTGTTAAACATTCCCCAGAGCTTCTAAAACTTTTTCCACAGTGGATGACAGGATCAAATATACATTCTGTATTCACCAACAAATAGCTTTTAATGATGTGTACAGCTTTGTCAACTCATTTTGTTTTTTATTTAATCAGTGATTCATGTTTGAATTATTAAATATCTTTGTTATTAAAGTTGCAATACATGACATTCAGCCACTAGATGTCACCAGAATCTCTGACCGAAACAAAAGGGTATGTCGTTTACTCAATAAAGTTGGGGGAAAAAAGCAGTCCGTGAACTGACAGCTCATAAAACTCAGATCAAACTGTCAAACTAGGCAGTGCTGATTGTATATGGATCAATATTCTGTTAGTGAATTACATATTTCTGCCTCAAATGCTTTCAGAAACATATTTTCGTGAACTGTCTAGCTGTAATTTAGAAAGTTTGTGACACGGCCATCGTCTCAGAAATGGACATGGAGTGATTCACATGCACTATAACATGCACGTGGGCGTACTGGCAACCAAAATGAAGAACAGAGAAGCTCTGATAACAACACACACAGTAGTACAGTGGCTTCATTCTCTGCTCCGGTCACCATTACTTCACTATATATTTACATAGCAAAGTGACATCTAGTGAGGCTGATTTTTTTTTTTATTGCAACTATAAATGAATAATTATGATAAACAGTGATTAGAAGGAAACATTACCACCACATACTGTACAAGCTTGGCAGAAAATGTAATGTAGAGTGCTTTGACTCATTCCCAGCTGTTGTGTCTGGTTGTGGAGCTTGGTCATTTTATACTGCCAACCCTTCAAACAGATAGAGGACACTGCATCTACACTGCTCACATGTACTACATGGTTGCTCTTGGTGTGCACTGCAGCTGCTCCTGGATTTTATCCTCCTGCACCGCACATCAATTGAAACAAGTGACATCTGTAGGCTTCATCACCTGTAATAGTTGTATCACATCTTACTGTCATCTTTTTGATTGTTAGATACTAATATAAATAATGATCATTTTAATAAATAATAATTATTCAATCATATAAAGTAGTTATGCACTAATGTGTACATAAGTATCATTATGTTCTATTTCTGTCCAACATGCAGATACATTATACTCAAGTTTTGTTACTTATTACTAAGTTACTTATTGGCTAGCTGTGAATCCAATGTACATTAGCTAGTCAAATCTTTTAAATTGCTAGATGGTATTGAACTGAACATTGAACTTATATACTTTAATAGTTATTGCTAAATCAAAAATATAATAGAAGTTATAATCATGATTTCAACTTCTTACCTTTGAAAAATGCATTGAAAATACAGTAAAAGTACTGTGTGTGTGTGTGTGTGTGTGTGTGTGTGTGTGTGTGTGTGTGTGTGTGTGTGTGTGTGTGTGTGTGTGTGTGTGTGTGTGTGTGTGTGTGTGTGTGTGTGTGTGTGTGTGTGTGTGTGTGTGTGTGTGTGCAGTGACCTGCTCTTCAACCAGCTGTATGCTCAGCTGGTGGAGAACGTGGTTGCCAAGGGGATTTTCCTGGAATCGCTGGAGTCATACATTATCGTGGACCGCCTCGGTCACCTCACAACACCCATCATGAAGGACCTGCTGGCCCATTACCATGACAACGGTTTGATGAACAGCCTGGAAAGATGCATTGTCCATCTGGATGTCACCAACCTGGATATACAGCAGGTGTGTGTGTATGTGTGTTTGTTGGACTGTGTGGTAAGTAAAAAAATACCATTCACAGCATTATGCATAGTAGTAGTATTAATAATACAATTAGACTCTACATTTTCACTGGTATAATTTTCATAGAAGGTGTGTGTGTGTGTGTGTGTGTGTGTGTGTGTGTGTGTGTGTGTGTGTGTGTGTGTGTGTGTGCGTGTGTGCGTGCGTGCGTGCGTGCGTGTGTGTGTGTGTAAAGGTGATTCGGGTGTGTTGGGAGAATCAACTCTATGATGCCATGCTCTACGTGTTCAACAGAGGGATGAATGACTACATTACACCTATGGAGGTAAGTTCAACACCACCAACTACATTAACTTAAATGTATTAGTGCCATTATTTTCATTCTAAGAATAAAAAAAAATAATTGAAAGAATGAGAAATCAGTTTTCTGTGGTATTGAGCTTTTCAACTTTCAACTATTCATCAGATCCTGAACAAGACTTGATAACATTCCCAATTGTTTTCTATGTCTTGATTGTGTTTCAGAAACTCTTTGCAGTGATTGGCCCACCACTTACAGAGGGAAGGAGCCTAACAGGTAAGCCTGAGAATAACCCCAATAGTTTAGAGCACCAAATAAATGGATAGTACAGAAAGTTTAAAAAGCTCATTTGCGTTTTTGTCTTTGGACAGATGATGAAGTTGTGATGGGAAACAAACTTCTGGTGTACATAAGGTAAGTTAAGAGATGACTGATATCATTTTATACCTGCACTGGTTGGTACAGCTGGAATATATTATGGCCAAAGGTTTGGTATTTTTAGAGACCTGTGGCTCAGGAAGTAGAGCCACTAATTGGCAGATAGGAGGTTTGATTCCTGGCTCCTCAAGTCCATTTACAATTTCTCATATGCCTAAGCTACTACTCCAAGCATTTATTGTGAGTGTGAGAGGTGTCTCTAAATTCTTGACACCACATGTACTGAAAATGCATAACATGCATAACATATTGATTATGGAAATGCATTACAGGTCAAATGTTAAAAAGACCAGCCAGGTGTCATCACATCCATGCAGTTAAGCTTAATGCTACAGCCAGAAAGACATGTCTCCCTCCCAACTGTTTAACAGAACAGTGTATGATTAAGGTCTTTACTTCAATTGTTTCCTAGAATATTAAGTAGTGTGTCTATTAGTGTTTGTATAATAGTCATGGGGAAATGAATAGCAGGAAGTGTTGGACAGTACACAGTCTGTCTTCATCCACAGCATAAGTGCTCAGCAGCAGATGTGGGACATCTGCAGAGTTTTTCCAGTGTTTTTTTCTCTTACAGAGAGCTACATTCTACATCCAGGCAAGATGGAAGGATGTCAGGAGAAACTCATATTCTCCAATTTAAAAACCATATGCTCCAACAGATTGTGTGGTTGTGTGACATAAAAATCCATTTCTGATGCTATGATGGCACAAGCAGCGTGTGCATAAAAATGCTAGGGGCACCAAGGAGATGGAGATTTAGAGAGATATACATGTAAACTGTTCACCTACCGTCTTGTGAATAGATCATGTTTACTTCTGTTTCTGTGTGCTCAGACTACTTTTCATAGTTTGCTCAGGTGCATTACTCACACTTAAAATCCTTCTCATCTTTCGGTTGAGTGTAAGCATCTTCACTTTGATAGGCCTGGAATTCTTGCCAGTGTCACTCACAGCTGCTTGTAGAATGCATACAGTGTACAGGTTTACTATATACCGTTAATACATATTTAGAGGTGTGTGTGTGTGTGTGTGTAGCTGCTGTCTTGCAGGAAGGGCGTATCCACTTGGAGACATTCCTGAAGACCTTGTGGTTCAAGTCAAGAACCAGGTATGTCGATTCTGTGTATTTGAAGAACATCAGGCCAGTGTGTGTGTGTGTGTGTGAACTTAAGCCCCCCCAACCCACCACTCAGAATTTCTTGTTTATTTGAATGATGTGGAGAAGGATGTGCTGATCAGATAAACTAGTTCAGTATTTGTGCCAAAATGTCTTTATTAAACAAATCTGGAATCGGCTGGATGTGACTGATGTACTGGAAATCCTGTTTCCTGGTTACTGTTATAAAATGCAAACAATTTGTGACAACTATTTACATTCTAGACAATATAGTTATAAAAATATCTGTGCTTATAGTTAGTATGTGATAACGACCCTTTTCTTCCACAAAGAATGATCCTGGTCAGTCCCACATACTAAATAGAAAGAATACCTTGAAAAAGTGTTGCTTGTTGTTATTGTATTCATTTATTGGCTCAGTTTGTCACAGTTATAGACCAGTCACATGACATACCACATCTGTTTTTACCAGCCACAGGCTCAGGTTAAAACACATATACTGTATATATAATCTAATACAATACAATACAATACTACAGGTCATAGTGGGTAGTGGTGAGAGAGTATTCATTGCAGAGCTGTTGTATCAGATTGCATTATGACTATAACATATATATATATATATATATATATATATACAGTATACACACACACACACACACACACACACACACACACACACACACACACACGCAAAGAAACACACACACCAACTAAGTGACTGAGAGTAGAGAGTGCGGTGCCATGAAAAGTGAACTAATGCTGTGTGTGTGTGTGTGTGTGTGTGTGTGTGTGTGTGTGTGTGTGTGTGTGTGTGTGTCAGGTGTTTGACTTCCTGATCCGTCTCCATTCAGCTGACTCGTCAGAGGAGGAGCAGGTTTTCCCGTACATTCACACACTCCTCCACTTTGACACCCGGGAGTTCCTCAACGTGCTTGCGATGGTGAGATTTCTTTGTATCATTTTAACTCGGATGGATGACTACATCTGGAATGTCTTTAGTAGGTCATTTATCTGAGTCCGTGGTATTTTAACACCACTCTTACCTTCAGTAGAGTAGGTCAGTTTACATGACACTGAAGTTGTCATGAAAAAACTGCCGCTGATGTTATTCAAAATGTATTTGTACAAGGACCCAAGAGGTTAGGCACACCCAGGTCTGATCAGCCTGTGGTGGGCCTGCCTCAGTTGATGGTGCATTGTGAGTAAAAGGCCGAAACACCCAATGATGCTGAGGTACACAACTGATGATGTTTCCCTAACATCGACTGATAGTTTGGCATAACACCAATCTTGTGCGGAGGGCTTTCAAAAGGTTCATGGGACTTTATACCAGCTTGTCCTATGTTTTGAAATGAAATGTAAATTTATAAAGCAGTTTCCTACTGGATGAAATGTTTTCAATAGTATTGCTATATTACTACCCATATATCAGTGAGTGTAGCTGCTGACTTCCTCTCTTGGCCTGGCACATTAAGCAGCTGTGATTCTTTTCTACATGGACATTTCACAGATTTGACCACCTTTGCATCACATGGAGTCATGTGTCTTTTGGCAAGTCCAGTGGTTACCAAACTGCAGGAGATACAACAGAGGTGGCAGGGTGGAGGCTAAATATACATGCTGTCACATTACACTGCAATCAAAGAATGTATTAGTTAGTGGAAAGGCAGTCAAATAGATGTATAACATGACAGCTACAAAAACAGCAGATTATGACCATGATAGAGGTGTTGTCAGCCATTGAGGAGAAAATATCAAACTTTTCAAAGACAGATCCAGTCACTTCTGAGGACTGTTTCATAAAGATTGCACATAAAAGCTGTGTTCATTGTAAACAGTCTTGAATGAAGCTAATACACTGAACCAGGTTGTTTCTTACTTGCTTCTAGACATTTGAAGACTTTAAGAATGACAAGCAGGCCCTCGAGTACCAGCAGAGGACAGTTGACATCTTACTTCAGGTAATATCACAAAAATCATTTCATGTGCTGTAATGTCGGTTTTACACAATCGTTCATAGTGAAGACAGCATGGATCAGGTTGAATACAGGTGCAGTAATCTTCAGTTCCTTTCCAGTTTTTCTGCTTTAATGCACACACAGTGAGGTGCAGACCAATGTGAACTTCAATGCAAGTCTTTCAAAATGAAAACACATTGCACAACTCTTCTCCAGTACACTCTGCTATCTCACCTTCATCAAGGTGGTGGCCAAGGCTGCTTCCCTATAAAAGGATGAATTGTTAAAGAATCTAGAATCCAGGGTATTTGGAAGAAAAAATGCTTGAAAATGCTGTGTGGGGCTCCACAGGCACTTATAAAGAAGGCAAATGAAGATGATTGGTCTGTGTTCCAAACAGATGTGTTGGTGTTGGAGCTTCCATGATTGGTCATGCCAGAAGGCGCTTCTTATAGTGAAATACTGCCCTCTGTTTTCCCAGAACTGGGGTTACCCTGTTAACTGAATGTTTGAACCAAGTTAAAAAAGATTACACAGTATGTCAGTATTTTTTTAAACCAACAACACAAAATTCAGTTCACCTCAAGGGCTGCATGCCCTTCACTTCTTTTTACAGTTGTTAGGTTCTCTGTATCTTTTTCTCTGCTTTGACAGTTATATTTCTGGTTACCTAGGTGATGGTGGACAATCCAGACTTTACTCCTTCCCAGGTGGGCGGGCTCTTCACGTTTTTGGCTCGCCAGTTGGCAAAGCCAGATAACACGCTCTTTGTGAACAGGAAGCTCTTTGATCAGGTAACCATCACCATCATCAATCAGATCCCATAAATCTCCCAAGTATGTGATTAAATGTGTTTTTGTGATACTACGTACATGTACAACACCATGGTCATGACACTATGTATGACATTATAAATAAAACTTCACACGTTATTGTGAAAATGTCATTATGAAGAGAAAACAGACTTTTGAAAGAGGGCATGTAGAAATAGAAATGTCTAGACTTCATAATGTATTATTCATTTATTGAACACTGGACACTTTGGGGTTAGCAGCACCATTCATCTTCACCTCTTCTCTGTCTTTCTAGGTTCTGGAGTTCCTGTGCAGACCAGATGATGACTCTCGACACACTGAGAGGCAGCAGGTTGGTGTGTGTAGGTTTCTTTGCGTGTGTGTGTGTGTTTAAAAATCTGTCTGTCTGTCTGTCTGTCTGTCTGTCTGTCTGTCTGTCTGTCTGTCTGTCTGTCTGTCTGTCTGTCTGTCTGTGTATACTGTATATATATATATGTTATAGTCATAATGCAATCTGATACAACAGCTGTGCAATAAATACTCTCTCACCACTACCCACTATAACCTGTAGTATTGTATTGTATTGTATTGTATTAGATTATATATACAGTATATGTGTTTTAACCTGTGCCTGTGGCTGGTAAAAACAGATGTGGTATGTCATGTGACTGGTCTTTATTGTGACTGGTTTATAGGTTTTACTGGAGCTGCTTCACGTTGGGGGTGTGGTCCAGTTTGATGAAGGAAGGCTGTTGACTTTGGCAGAGAAAGCCAAGTTGTGAGTAGCTGATGAATGATGTATGGAAAGACATTTGCATGAAATAATTCTATTGAATAAAATGATCATATAAATGTATATCTACTATGCTTTTCTAAAAAAAATGATATATGTTGTATCTTTTTAAAGGTCTTAAGCTCAAAATGTTTAAGTGAATATAATATAAAGGCAGATAATTAGTTCTGAAAGTGCTGAAAGTGAAATTGTATTACTGCATTACAAATATGTTTTCCATCATTGTACACATTTTGCAAAACAAATACATCCTGGACAGGTTGTCAGCCTATCACAGGGCAAACATACTGTATGTATACAGACACACTCACACATTCACACTACAGGCTGTTAGTTTCCAGTAGACCTGACCTCTCTTTCGGAGGAAACCCACCCACTACAGCAAAATATTTTACATAATAAATCTTCATTGAGTCCTTACTCAGTCAAATCTGAACATATAAGCATGACACACACATTTATATTCAATTGCCTCATTTCTGATGTGCATCACAAATGAATGTTCTTAAATCTGCTCAAAAATGATAGAAAAAGGTTATTTAAAAAAAATAGGGCTCAAGTTGTAGCTTAAAGCTAATTAACTGAATTATACTTCCAGATTACACCCCCAAAACCATTATGGGAACTGTAGTTTCAAAGTTGAGAACATAATTAGCCCCCATATCAAAGTAAGACAAAGAACAAAAAATAATAATAGGAGGGTCAAAATCCATTCATTTTAACTTTTGTCATGTTCCACTATTAATGTCTTGTGATATTACTAATGCTCAGGATATTATATTCATAGAACATTCACACGATTCTTTCCATTCACATGCAGATATGGACTGCATTTTATAAAGTGCTTTTCTAGTCTACTGACACTCAAAGCGCTTCACAACTCATGTCGACATTCATCCATTCACACACATCCATACACTGATAGCAGAGGCTGTCATGCAAAGGTGTCATCCTGCTCATCAGGGATGATATAGTGCTTTCTAATGCTCTCTCTCTCACTCACTCACTCACTCACTCACTCACTCACTCACTCAATCACACACACACACACACACACACACACACACACACACACACACACACACACACACACACACACACACACACACACACACACACACACACACACACACACACACACACCCTATGGCTCAACCATCGGGAGCAATTTGGGTTTCAGTATCTTTTCTCAAGGACACTTCGTGGACGATTAGTGGACGATCTGCTATACATGCTGAGCTACAGCTGCCCCTTTTCACCCTGTGTTGGAAACCAGTGGGAACACAGTCAATTATCACAATTGTAAATTGGCAATGGAAGGTGTTTGATGGAAGGTGATGATGATGATTATTATAGCTTTTACATTATTGTCTTTGTGTCTCCCCTTCTTACCATTCAGCTACCAGATTTGTGAATTTCTTTATGAGAAGAAACATCTGTATGACAGGATCATTGACTGCTACCTGAGAGACCCCCTCAGAAAGGTAACATACAGACTCAATAAGATACAGTTAGAATTTCAGATTCATCAAGCTACATGTGTTTGACCTGTGTTAAGTTTGTGTGTGTCTGTATGTGTCCGTGTGTGTGTGTGAAAGTGAAGACATTTTGGCCAGTTCTTGCTTTGGGACAGATCTTCAAATGAATGTGTAATTTAAATGTGTGTGTGTTTGTTTGTCAGTGGGAGATCTACAGTTACATCCATAACCTTCTGTCCATGCCGGGCTACAGTCCTGAGGAGAAACAGACAGTTAAAGAAAAAGCAATAGAGCACATGCAGGTCAGTACATGAACAGACACTCTACAGACATGGTTATTTAATAATACATTTATTTATATGTTATTTATTTATATATTTATCAGTTTCTAGTGCTCATCCAGGCCACCATGTCCTTCAGCCTGGGGAATATGTAGTCATAATGTTCTTGAATCATTAAGCAATATTAATAATCAGGTGGTGTTACATTATCTGTTGTAAAACTACATATGCTCCTTCCAACATGTGTTCACAGGAGCTAATGACCCTTGACCCCACTAAGGCAGCTGACCTGGTAGTGGTTCACTTCACTGAGGAGGTGCAGCAACTTATCTCTGAGACTCAGGTGAGGTCAAAATAAATATTGACATTATTATATTTCTTATGTATTTGTTAATGTTAGTAATGACAGGAACACAACTACTTTGGGGTTTGTTCCATAACTCTGGACAGATTTTCTCAAGACACTCTAATGACAGTGGAGTCACTGATCACCATTCAGTTAGCATTTCTTTTCAATTTCCTATTGTGTGTATGCCAGTATGAAATCCTGCTGGCCGTTTGAGTCAGTCCAACTGATACTTCACACATTGCTAAATAAGCAAATCATTCAGGAGTGTAACTCATTATAGAAATGGGTCATGTGGTTGGATGTCATCCTCATGCAGAGTCAGACATGTGAGGCACACCTGACCAAAATCCCACATGTACTCAATCAGCTTTCCAGTGTGTGAGCCTAGCTGCCACTCTCAAAGGGCCAGTGATGCCACACCAAATTTGAGTATGCGGGCTGGTTGGTGGGTGCCAATGGCCTGACAGGAGGAGTTTCAACCACCCAGGAAATCAAAGCCTTGACTGGTGTGTCGAAGCTCAGGAGCTTCCTGGGTGTCTGCAGTACTCCACACAGTTCATCAAGGACTATGCATAGATAGCAAAGCCCCTTACAGACCTCTGAAAAGACATCAAGGGCAGGCTCTCCAAGAGTTGAAAATAAAGCTGTGCTCTGCACCTTGCCTCGCTTATCCTGATAAGGACAAATCAGTGCTGCCTTGCCACAGAAATACCTCAAAGAGAGTTGGGCCGAACCTTAACATAGCATAGAACTGAAGTTCTCTGACTGTGAGAAAGCTCTTCTAGCCACTGTCTGGACGGTGGAGCACCTCTGTAGCTGCACGGATGCCAGGAGGTAATCTTTGAGACTTTGCATCAACCAGTGTTCTTCTTAAATAGCCAGAAGCTAACAGAATGAGAAGGTGTCAAACAGTGACATATAGGTCAAGCCTGCTCGGAACTATAAGGTGGCCCTGAGCCAGGGTGTAGCCGAGTACCAACACTGACTGTGAAGGTCAGTCAGTCTCCCAGTTCCTCCTCATTACTACTCCTTTGCTTCCCTCTAATCACTATTACTATGAAGAGAATGTCTGCCAGGACCTCCAGAAGGTTTAGGTGGAGAACTGCTCATTTCATCATGAGTGCCAGGAAAGGGCCCATCATAGAAGTTCAAAGATGAATGGTTCCCAAAATCAATCTGGTTGTGCAAAGGATCAGTTTGGAATAAAGCAGAGAGGAATTGTACTTTGCAGTGCTGTGTCATGGAGTCGTGGCTTAGCGTCACTATCCCTAAAACGATGAAAAAATGCCATAATGTTACCGGAGTGGAGCAGTGAACTTCCACACTGCATCTGAGAAGATGACGATATGAAGAAATCTGTCATGACCCGACCTCAGCTCAGGCTGAAAGTTTAAAACAAAAGTTGGAAACTGAGAGCATGAAGGTGGTGCTTTTTGCTCACAGGGTCTACGTCTGATTACCAAAATGAATCTGAATAAGCATGTAATATCTACAGTCAGAAAACAGGTTAATGTTGCATACTTAATCATTCTGTGTGTCTTTAGGATGACGAGCTTCTTTTCAAGTTCCTCAGCTGCCTCCTGGTGACAAGGTACTTCCTCTTCTGATGATACACTATCCTTTCTCTGTTTATCCCCTCCTTCCATTTCTTCTCACTTCTCATCTGCTTTGTTATTCAGGGAAAGCCATCACTCAGATATCCTCCTGCCTCTGGAACGTGACCTCCATGAGCTATTGCTGGACTTAATGTGCCGCTTTGCACCTGAGCAGCTTGTGAGCTTCCTCCAAACCTCCCAGCACTACAGACTGGAGGAGGCCATACAGGTACTACCTATTATACTTTATGATGATTATGTGAATTGCACTAAACTAAGAGACAGGGACTTTCTGGGCCCTTGGGCTCCAGCAGCAAGCTTTGCTGCTTGGACCCTTAGTTGACCTAGAATAAGGGGGGTTAAAATAAAGTGTTACCCATGTGCTTCTAACTGTCTTCCCTTATCCATTCTTTGTCCCTTTAGATAACACAGAAATACCACCAGAGCGAGGCTACAGCCTACCTGCTGGAGCAGAAGGGAGATGTTCATGGAGCTTTTACTGTGTTGTTGGAGGTATCTACACAAACTCAGGGAGTGATAATTCATTCACTTATTTTAATTCATTTCTATAAATGAGTGAATAATCCACCATTTACAGATTTGACATATACACAACGGCCTTAAAGTAGTAGTGTCTGACATATCATATGAAGTTGGTGTGCATATGGACATCATTTTCAGTAATGGCATAGATGGAAATACTCAAGTATAAACTACTAAAAAACAGTAAATATATGCAATATATTTCCACCATTGCTTTTTTATGTAACTCTTATTGTCACTAATGCGCCTTTATACTTCCTCAAGACATTAAAGGAAAAGCTGTGTCTCCTTACTGCTGAGGCGAACAGAGAAAGTGAAGGAGGGCTTGGAACACAAGAGGAAGAGGAGGAGAAAGCGAGTAAATCAACACTGACGAGTGTAGAGGATTCACTGAATTATATCATCGTCTTGTGTCATCAAAGCTCTCAAAACCTGGACCAGCCACAGAGAGAGGTAATTGTACATGTACAATGACAATAAAGACTATTCTATTCTATTCTAATTGGAAATATTCAGTCACCCGTTTGTGTTCATGCATGTGAAAAGGAGGAGTCATCAAAATACCACACATGAGAAAGTGTGTTGGACCCTTGGCAGTGCTACTTGAAACTAGCCTACTGCCAGTATGCATGTTTGTCTGCCTGTTTTTCTTTTTTCATGATTCCAAATCAAATCTGTCACATGACTGTGGATACCACAGTTTGTCTGCAGTGTGATTAACAAACTGCATTTAACCCTACATTAGGCATTAAAGACATACTGATACGTGAACATAAAAGCTTGATGATTAAAAATACAACAGTTATCAAACAGCAGCAGAGACAATGGATGATAAATGGATGAGTATAGTGGAGGCCTGCTCTATGTGAAAAGTCCCCTGACATAACTTACTCTGATGATTCAGCACTACATACATAAACCTGAAAATTGAATTGATGTGCCTCATTTATGTACATACATGAATTATTCATGAATTATTATTTCAACCTCTGACAGCCAACCAGAATGCAGACTGTCTCTGGCAGCTGTGATACAGAAGCTTGCAGTAATGTCTTTTAAATTACTTATTTACTTTTGTATATATAATGTTAATATTATTTTCTATATTTTTTTACTACTATTGATTTTTTATTGTTCTTTATTCTTTTTATTTACGCTTTTTTTTTTTTTACTGTCCACTGTGCTGCTGCAATATTGCCCATCATGGGACTAATAAAGGAATATCTCATATCTTATTATGTTGAGCAGCACAAGTTCTTCAGGTTTCTTATTTTTCAGGGGAAGAAAACATGACCAGATGTGTCTTAGGAACTAAAATCTTCATCCTCTGTTAAAAACCTACTATTGTGCCCCAAAACACATTATTATTCATGTCTGTATTTAGTGGTAGCTTATGCTAGAGTAAAAAGTATTTTCTTGAAGGATTGAAATGTATGCATCAGTATGTTTTTATGTTTCTAATGTTTATCACAGTTTATACACAAGTCTTTGTGACAGATTTGACATAGAGTCTTTTTTAATAGACGGATGAACAAACCAGTGTGGAGTAGAACTGTTTCAAGTAGCACTGCCACACAAACTAATGGTGTTTTGATTACTCCTCTTAATCCCTCATCACAAACATGTGCATGTCATTTCAAAATAGTGCTACACCTCTCTCTCTCTCTTTTTCTGACAGGGTCTATGGTTTCCACTACTAGAGACCATGATGGCTCCTCAAAAACAAGTGAAGGGGCTCAATACCAAACACACCTCTGAGGGTACACACGCACGCACACACACACACACACACACACGCACACACACACACACACACACACACACACACACACACACACACACACACACACACACACACACGCGCGCGCACAGTATGACAGACTTAAGTTCTGTTGGGGTGCTAATAATGATGATGATGATGCTGAGAGTGCTATTGATTAAGATGATATCATGTCTGTTTATGTCTCAGTGTTGAAGGAGCTGACAATGAAAGTCCTGAACAGTATGAGCAGCTTTATTTCACTGCCTGCCATCATACAGAGAATACTGCAGGTGTGTATGACTGTGTTTTTTAACATATGATTTCTCAATCTTCCTTAACTTAACCCTCACATACTGTTCAGAGTCAAATTGACCCATTTTTACATTTGAAAGCTGTTAAAACACCATACACACATTTCTTTTAGCCAGACCTTTCTTAATATGAAACACAGTATACTAAAATGGAAATAAAATGTTTATTTTTAAAATTTCTGTGCATCTGATACCCATTTTTATATATGTAAATATACAAATTTGACCTGTGTTTTTAAAAAAAAAAAAAAATCCCAAATCAGCATTCAAACATGGTGTATTCTTCATATTTTATCAAATGTTCCCCTGGACCATAAAATATTGATGTGATTGACTTTTTCTGCAAGATGAATCAAACAGTAGGATGAATCAAACATGTATTAATGACTGATGACTGATGGGGAATGTATGAATGTGAATTGGTGCAGAGACTAATTATGAGTATGTAAGGGTTAAAGTGATTCTTCTGAGTATGAAATAATCACAGTCTCACAAAAACACAGTTAATTACACTAGTTCTGTGTTGTGCTCCCTCCTAGCAGCTCTAATTACGACTGGCGTAATGCTTCTAACTATATTATGTAGCAATGCTAATATATAAAATGAGGAGAAACAATTAAAACAAGGGTTCCAATTAAATTTGGATTCATTTTATTGTAACCCTTTTGTGAGGGCCTAGAGGACGCTGACTGTTTCCACTGATTGTGTACTCATGACATGTGATACTTGTGTCACTCACTCAGGATCCAGTCTATGGGAGAGGAAAACTGGCAGAGATCCAAGGCCTCATTCTGGGCATGCTGGACACTTTTAACTATGAACAGGTAAAGCACTCTGTGTGTGTGTGTGTGTGTGTGTGTGTGTGTGTGTGTGTGTGTGTGTGTGTGTGTGTGTGTGTGTGTGTGTGTGTGTGTGTGTGTGTGTGTGTGTGTGTGTGTGTGTGTGTGTGTGTGTGTGTGTGTGTGTGTGTGTGAGACTCTGGACAGGACACACAGCAGTCAGTATGAACATTTATAACATTATACTGAAAACAATATTGATTTTGTAATGTTACTTTCTCTTTTGGTCAACCACTGAACATTTAAATAATGCAGTTAAGTGTAATGTACTATACAGTCATGTACATGTGTCTCACTGATTTTCGTGATCTGTTAGTACAGAAATCTCCAACAGCTCCATATAAGCTACGGTCTGTTTGTCTGTGCACACAGCAGTAAAACAGGCCTATATGTTAACTGTTGATTAGTAAAGAGAAACACTCTTGTTCATCTGTAATTCAGAGTCTCTTACCACTCTTATATGTGTGATTATAGTTGTAATTCACATGATGTAATGCTGTCTTTTGTGTTTTAGACTTTACTTGAAACAACCACCAATCTGTTGAACCATGACCTCCACTGGTCCCTGGCTCACCTGCGTGCTGCTGTGACAAGAGGACTCCACCCACGACAAGACTACTGTAACATCTGCCTACAGCAGTACAAGAGGAGGCAGGACTCAGCTGATGAGATCATTGTGTTCAGGTAACACACAAAAAGAATGTTTAACCATTAAACATTTCCTGTTAACTTCATGTCACACTGAATAGTGAAGAGTGTGGAATAGTGTTGACTGGTCAATTCAAAAATGAAAGAGGGAATGTTGTGTTGTATTCCGTTTACTCTTCTGGTAAAGCAAAGCCGCATTACATTTTGAACTTGGCTCTGTTAATTGAAATAAATATATAACTGAATAAATAATGTAAATCATTTCTGGACATTGCAAAGGTAAAGAAGTGTGAGGAATATTTCACATTTGCATAACAGCTGCCAGTACATCCACAGGTTTCTAAATAACAATTGAATGGCTCAACACTTAAATGCGTCTCTAATTTAACACAATGTATCTCTTGCCAAATGCATATTATAGAAAGCATTATGTGACTGGTATTAAATTGTGTGTGTGTGTGTGTGTGTGTGTATTGTCAGCTGTGGACACCCATACCACTTCCAGTGCCTGCAGCAGAAGGATTATGGGTGGGGTCTTGCTCCAGAGCTGCAGCAGCGGTGGAGCTGCTACAAGTGTTCTTCTAGCCAGGGAGGAAGAGGCGGAGCCACCACCAAACCAAAGAGAGGCTTCAGCACATCTCTGGCACAGGTTTGTGTGTTAAATATCCAGACATAAGCAGCCACTCAAGATAGTGTAGTCAGGATCTGGTAAATGTATAAAAGGATGGAACTTGATGGCACAGAGGAATAAGGTACATCAGGTATTGGACATATACACAATTCTTGTTTTTTTGTAATGAACCATTTATTGATATCTAAACACGTAGTTCCATCAACAGATTCCATCTTGCGTATATGTTTTCTAGACATACAAAGCAGTGTAAGAACTCTGTACGGGAGTAACCATAAACAAACCATAAAACAAACATAATCTCATAGTCATCCATAGAACAGAGGAAAACAAAGACAAGTCCAGGTACTTTTTTCAGTTTTCTCTCCTTATTTTCACTCCCTTCTGACAGAGTCCTCTCTCCTGATGGAGGATATGGAAACATGTATAATCTTGTGAACAAATGAACATTTCAATTCTGTGGCAAGAACCAAAGGGTTCATAGCATACAACACTTTTACTGGACAAAGTGAGGTGAGGTGATACAAAGTTAACCCGATTTTTCCAGAAATTTTTTAATTTACCAGATTGTAATCTGACTGAAGAAGTCAACCTTTCCATCATATAAATATTATTCATTACCTCAACCCAGTCTTCCATCTAAGGTGCCTCTGTCTTCAGCCACTTCCTGGTAATGGCTTTTTTATGAGCAACCACATGTATTTGTCTCCTGAATTTGTTATAATATGTCAAATGGAAATTCCACTCTCAAAATTTTCTCCATACAATTCTTCAAATCCTGCCAGTAAGGTTTAATAAAGGCACATTCCCAAAAAACATGGAAACATGGCTTCATTTAGTCCACATAGTTGACATATACACAATTCTTAGCAGTAGGATCAATTCTTTGTGTTGTTTTTTCCTTTTTATTGGTGACATGTGACACAGTGTGAGTGTAATTTAGACAAGATGAGACCATCGCAAACAACATCAAGATAAAACAAATTAAAGTGAAACATTTTTAATTTTATTTCATATAATTAATTATAATATAATTGTCTCACTTTGGCACAAAAGCTTAACAAGGCGACAAATAACAGTCATTATGAGTCTGCCAAAGCCCAGGCAACCTGAGAGCTAATCATTTCATAATAATCTCACCCCAGGCCCAGACCAATGCATTGTTTTTCCCACATTAGAAAATGTATTAATTATTAATAATATTAATAGTTATACCATGTCTAACATAATATTAAGTGATATCCTGGTTTTGTAACTTCCCACTATATCCCACTATGCATTAAACACATCTAACTCACCATTGATACTATGAGCAATTTTTTCAAATTTGATTGTTAAAGCCACTTAATGGCTTCAGTCTTTTATGCTACAGACATGTTCCTCTGTCCAATATTTTAATATCACTTTTTGTCAACAGAGGAAAAAAAGATAGAATCAGCACTACATCTTTTTCATCTCTATTCATATCATTGGTTGTCTTCCCCATTGTGCACAATTTAGGAGAGAAAGTAGTTTCAGAAATGAACGGCAGTAATTCACTTTAGTGTCAACAACATTCACATCACAGTAATAATTGCATGTTGTAGTTATGATATGCTGTAATCAGTTACTGTATGTGTTACAGTACAGGTATGTCTGAATAGTGTTGATGTGGTCACACAAACAGCTTTAAATGATTAAAGATGGACCCATAGTCTGGTAGGCTGGTATGGAGAGTGTTTACACAATGACACCTCTGTAAAAGGCTGTAAAATGCCACATGTGTGACAGCAGGTTGAATTGAGTTAATATTACAGTCCAGTCTTCAGAATGTCCTGACAGCCTTCACCTCTCTGTTTCTCTCTGTTCTAGACTTGTGTTACATCAGTGCATCATGATGCAGGAGCTGAGGCTCACAGGAAAAAGGTAACTATCTTTAGCTCTGCTGGAGATTATTATCAAAGCATACTTCCAGTTTTCAATTATATAATATAATTCCAGTTTATTTATTTATTTCCTGGAAGTGAGAATTATTAAACAATGGACAAACCCATAAAAAAAGTCCTCTGAAAATGTGATCTGAATTGAGAATGATTTGACTTATTTGCAGAGATGAAGCATGCCAAGCCACAGTACATAAAGTTTGATGTTTGATATAAACCTCATCCTTTTATCAAGAACCAAATATGAGTCTGATATAAAGCACAGTGCTGCTGTATTTTATTTCAGATTTTTCCCCCCAAATATGACATTCAGGCACAAGGAGACCCTGCTGCCATTACATTCCTGTTATTGTATCACAGATGTTCTCATGCTGTATTAATTGTTAGTTGCACTTTTTAACACTCAGTTTAATATTTGTACTCTGACTCCATTTCCTCTGGTCCAGGTGTTAGTTGAGACAACATTGGACCTTCAGCAGGAGCAGTCCTGGAATCAGCTGCGCTGTTTATACAGAGGACCATCCAGGGTAATGCACAATGTGTCTGACAACTTTACTAAATGATATGCCCTGTTCTTTGATAAGAGGGTGAGGTGTTTCACTATGTTTGACTTCTTGTGGCAAACTAAGGATGCTCCAGTATAACCACATCTGTCAGTCACAGACTGGTGGAACTGTGCTTGAGGCTCAACTCAAGTCATTCTTGATCAGTTTCTTTCTGAGTCTGTGTAAGGAGGGATGTGTTGGTGATACACCTCAATCTGTTATCAAAGAACCAGGGTTTACATTTAGTAAGCCAAAGTTCTTTTTCTAACTGTGTTGTGTTTCACTATTGGAGAAATGGAACTCTACCAGTTTGCATAAAGTCTACCAAAGCCATAGACCACATTGAGCAGGACAGGTTAGCTCTTAATCCATGTGTTCAGAGAAATAGCCTCCATGGTTAAGCAGGACAACGACTCGCCTACATAAGGACTGGCTCAGGACACAAACAGCTGATCATGCACATGCAGAGCCTGCAGAGTATAATGTGTTTACATTTCTTCCTCCATTGAGGGGAATGCAGGCAGCTCCATTGATTGACATGTGTCAAAGTACAACACACGTATGTAATTCAGGTTTAAGTAGCAGGTCACATATGCAATAAATAATACATATTAAAACAACAGCTGACATACAGTACCTGTCAAATGGGATATGGGAAGATGTTTCTAATCTTTTGACTGGTTGATATTGGCCTGGAAGCTGCAAAATCACCTGCAGAATATCTCCTTATGGGCTATCATATTACATTACATGACATTACATGACATATACTTATATAAACACCACGAACCAGAGTCATAGCCTGGAAACCTGAATGTAGTTGTTATCTAATAACTAAGAATCAGGTTTGGAAACTACAAATCCACACAGTCTTTACATTATCCTTCTCTATAACCCACCAATGCATCCCATAGTGTCTTTTTAAAACGTCTACCTTCCCGTCACTCTGCTGCACTTGTCTCGGTACTTCCTGTAATTATTTAAATGTGTGAGAGTGTCTATGTTTGGAAGGGAGACAAATCACTTGTTCTAATAGTTTCTAACTATGACTCTCTTTCTTCCAGTTGTCCATCCTTTCAGAGCTGACCCACAGCCACAGCAATGAGAAGACAGGACTTCTAATCACAGCTCAACCAGGCACAGAAAGTTCTCAACTTAAACTTTCTCCTCCACCTCTGTTGGAAGAGTAGGATGACAGACATGAGTCAAGTGGGGTTGGTTAAAGACTGGACATTGTGTTGTGTTTTTTAAATGATTTGCTGCACTACCTTAACAATTCAACATCAGTATGGATTATAATTTTCTGCTTTTATGTTGTGAGACATTTGATGCTTTATCATTTTCGTCAAATGTTTAAAACTTCCTTGCTGAGTGCTTGAGTTCTGTTCATAACTCTGAATGTAACTTTAATGTTTTTTTCACTACATCTGATTAAATCACATTGCTTTTGTTTGCGTCATGGTGGGACTGGGATGTCTAAAGGTGGATCCTGACCGAAGTGGAAAGAATGCTGAAAGATTTGGGAAAGGGAAATGTGATAAGACCTGGAAGTGATGCTGAATGTTTGTTTACAGCAGGAAAGAGGACATTATACTTCTGTCTCAAAAATATGAAACAGTGATCCTTCTTTCATGAAATAGTTATACTTTGAACATTTCACAATATGCTTGTCAGCCTCTAGCTGACCCTGATAAATGACCTTTGTTGACTAAATTCAGTATGTGTTAGATGTATCTTATCATGTTGGAATTGTATTAATTATTATGGTATTAATTATTGTATTAATGAAGTTTATGATTTGGCTGTTGCCACTCATTGCAAAACAGAAAAGAATTGGATAAATCATCTTGTTGTGATTTTTTTTTTCTCCAATCTAATAATTAGGAGAAAAGTCAACTTTGAAGTAAATGAATCTCACAATAACTACATTATATTACTACATTACTGTGGGCAAGCCCACTGTGGATTGGACATGGCTGGTGTGTAGAATGATCAATGATCAGAAAAGGTTTTAGAAAATGTTTCAGAATGTTTCAAAACCCTTCTTTTTATTTCTCTTGTTTCCCCCAAAAACAGTGTAAAGATAGTGTTTTCTAACCAGATTCAACCCAAAATCATCAAAAGCAATAATTCTAGAAGAACTTTCAGGAAAGATAAATGGAAGCTTTTCTCTTTATATTTGTCTTTCTTTTTTCATTGTTTCTGGGTGAAAAACTTCTGGGCACTTCTTAAAAGAACATCCACATCTCTGGTGTAAATTACTGTTACTCACAATGATCAAAAAATGATTCAGAAAAGTAAAACAAAGACTCATTCTCATCATATTTCTACTGTTCTCAGTCTATGATGTAAAAACTGCTCTGGGAGCTTCTTATAAGAAAAACAGCTTTCCACTTCTGTTTTCTCATCAGATCCTGCTCAAAATCATCAATAACAGGTATGAAACTGCATGCTAATTATGCATGTCATACATCAATAAAATATTATCTTCCATAATAGCAAAGAGGTTAAAATAAATATTGTCTAACATAACAGAGACTAGTGTGGGTGTTCTAACTGGTACTTAGCTGATAATATAAGGCATACTTCAAATATTATTGATTATTGTCAAAATAAATTCATTTTAAAAATTGTTTTTGGTAACATTCAATGCACAAAAATATTCCATAGGGTACTTTGGCCCTTTATTTTTTTTAAACCGTTAAAGCTTTTGGTTTGAATCCCAAATGTATCACATGGTTACAATTAATGTAAATAAAGCAACAATAATAAAGGTCAACAATATCCTGTCAACATCTAAAAATACATAGAGGAACCAGACTGAGAGATCCACTATCTGGCCTTCACCATGTACATAGAACCCCTGCATGAAGCAGTGACACAGCACAACCACACTAAAGGAGTAACAACAAGTTAACACTGTACACACATGTACACAACATCACCTGAAACTTCACTACCAGCTTTAAAGGAAACAGTGAATTGTTAAGATATAAATGAAATGAACCTAAATGCATATCAATGACCATGTAATGAGTTAATGCAGATGGCTAAGAACAACATGTTCACATAAAATCAGAGTAAAATTGGAAAAAATGTATGAAATGACTTATCGGCCATTAGAAGACAAAATGAAAAATAAACGGAATAAGTGGAAGATGATACAAGCTTCTATTTTTTGTCGAGTAGATAAAATTACAATAATGATCCTTCCACAGTTTCTCTTCCTGTTTCAAACAATACAGCTCCAGTCCCTACAGCATCTTTTACACAGTGGAATAAATTAATAACTCATTTTAAGTGAAATAACAAAAGGAAAATAGTATTAGTATTAGTAATTAAATCAATTAACCAAAACAAAAGAATGTGGTGGTTTAGCCAGTCCTAACATGCAGAGCTATTTTAACACAACACCAATAACTAGAATAATGACAGAGCAGAGGCAAAGTGGCTTTTGATTGAGAAAGAATCCATACCAATAACCATTAAAACACTACTGTATAGACTAAGAGGATTAATGAGTAGAACAAACTTAAAGTATTTGTAAAAACCACAAAATAAATAATTTGGTATAATTTCAAAAAATGGCATGGGGTCCCCTAATAGGACAAATAACACACTGCAAGTATGTGCATCAAAATGACTAAAAACACATTCACAAATGCTGATAAACAATACTGTAGTCATTAGTTTCTATATATACATTTTTACATAATTATTTCTATAAATATCTGCAAGTTCAAAATTGAAAAACATACAACAAAATATTAAAGAAATGCACTATTAAGAACAACATGGACACTAATAACAGCATTCAACAAAAATGGATTACTGAAATAAGAGGTCAGCTAGATTAGGTACTCTTGATGACTCTGACCACATCTGGCCTGTAGGGGTTTTCCATCAGCTGGCTGAGCTGGGACGTGTCTGATTAAAAAGAAAGGACGGAGCCAGATCCTTGATTTTTTTTCTTTTTTCTTTTTCTGTTTTTATCACTCAATGGAAAAACTACAAAACACAATTGCAAGGAAATGAACATTTACTGACATGTTGTCACTCTATCAAATAATTAAATTAATTTGCAATAACAGTATGGAAAGTCAGTGATTTCACTTCCTTACACAGCCTGTAGGGGGAGTGCTTGGCCTGTGCCTCAGTCAGAAATACACTGACTCAAGTGCTGAACAGTGACTGTTAGGTTGTTGTCTTCCTCTCTTTAGAGGTGTAACATATTCTAAAACTGTGTCTAAACAAGGCCAAAGCCAGTAGCACAAGTTGTATGCAACAATCCACATGTTTGGAGAAGTGTTCATATTTGTGGAAGAACCCAGCGAACCCAGTATGCATGTTGATGATGTTAGGTACTTAGGTGAGGTTGATGACCCTGACCACATCCTGTCTTTAGGGATTTCCGATTCAACCCAAAAATGTATCAGCTGGCTGGTCTGGGATGAAGAGTCTGAGTAAAAGAAAAAAAAGCTCTTTCAACCTAATAACACATACGATTTTTACATGTTAATATGAAATGATTCATCCTCATAAATCCTGTCTGAATCTGGATACTTGGTGGATCGGGATGATCATCAAATTCCTGGGCAGACAATTTGTCAGACAATTGGCTCAAGATTCACTAGTGGGGGGAAATTGCAAAGGCATACTGATAGTGCAGCATGCTTTATAATTGCTGCTTATCACATTTTTTAGGCTTAAAACTTTTGCTTTGTTTTCAGCAAATATATTATGTCCTCTGATATGCTTCCCTTTAATCTTAGGAACTCAAGTGTGTACAGGGTTTGTACCTGGGCAGAGAGCACACTGTCAGCATGCTGGGGAAATATGTGCTGTTTCGATCCATACTATTGTGTCCTTGAGACTGTCTCAGATCTGCTTAGTCTGTCTTTCTGTTAGTCCAATCACATTAAATATTACTGTAAGAATTGCTTTTTTCAAGAAATACAGTGACAGTAGTTACATGATAACTTAAGGATTTGATAGTTCTGGTCCACAATCATTTGGGTCTGTTCCAAGGTGTTTATTTCTGCTCTGAAGAGGCTTGAGCAAGGCCCATCCTTCATGTAAGTCTTACCATAGACACTCCTTTATTGGACAAAAGTTACTGATTGGATCATGTCACCATGGTTTTATATCAGAGTGGACAGACATATTGATTTCTCAGTCAAGGGCTAAACTATGAGTTGTTGTGTTCATTGGAGTCACCATTAATCTTACTCCCTGTGGATATACATTAGGTCTGGCTATTTTAGACTACTCTCCAGGCAATGTTTGAGTGAGAATTAGGAAGAATCTACTCCCTCCACCCTAACCTTTCACCAGTTGTCATCCTTCATCCTCCCTCCTCCCATGGATAAACTGTATTTAATAGAACTATACTTTAACTTAAGGCTGACATACAAAGACATTCTTTATATTTTGAACACAAAACACAGGGTTGTTCACAGCTTGTAACCCCTAAAACAAATCGTGAAGAACAATGGACTGTTCATCAAAATACATTTTTACAGTTAAGCAGAGACTATTCAGTTCATAAGGGAGCAGCCCCAATGATTTGCATGGCTAAAGGTGAATGTATGTAAAGAAAGAGGATTGCATGTACAGAAAGAAGATCAGATTCTAGCCAGTCTTGACCCAGAGGGCAAAGAAATCCAAAAAAGAAGAAGACTGAATAGACCAGCATACTTTGCCAAGGGGCCCAATTTTGTCGGTTTGATTATTAATATGACAAATTAAAGCCATTTGGTATATGAACAGTGGAGCTATTGATGGGTTCTAAAGAAGGACAATATGGTTGAATCCATACTGTACCAGCAGGGACCCTAAAGGTAAAGGAGGTTATTACCTCGGGACAGTGGGGGAACTATGTGGATATACCTGTATCCTGAGGACAGAAAACAGCCCTATATGTGATATGCAACAATACCTACGTCACAATGATGATGATAGAAAGATAAACCTTCTGAGGGTGACAGAAGGTTTATTGATGGCAAAAGCACTAGCTATCAAAGAATAGAGAGCTGGTGGAGTGTGTGGACTTTTGGCTCGAATATCTTCACAGACTTAAAGATGAAGTTGAATTTAATGGACATTATCTTATTCTACTTCCTTGGTTTGATACAGGTAAGTGGCATCAATAAACAGTGTATGTTGGATACATTTCTATCCTCGCCTACCTTACCCTATAGACCTAGGATTAGATTTTGGTAAAGGCTGATTTATGCTAAATCTGGTAGGCAATGTACAGTCATGTCATTGCAAACCACTATGGAGAAGTTGTAGAGCCTCTGTATGAACCCTCTGTAAGCTACCAGAGTCTCTACAATTGCATCATAATGTCTTATCCGGACTAAGCCTGCTGGATTTAGCATATAATCATGCTTAAATATGTGCAACATAGAAACACGTTGTTTTCACATATCGATCTCTCCAGCTAACTGGTTCAATTATTGCCAAATGTTGTTTCCAATAGCCAAATAAGTTGCAGCTTATCACAATGTCTAAGCTTGTTTAACTTGTTTGTAAGTATATCTGGCAATCAAGGCCTTAACCTTTGTGTTAACAGGTTTTCCCACAATTTCTACTGTTTTTACCTCTGCAGGATGAATTGGATTTGACCAAGGAGTCCTAGAACAGCCACCTGATTCATCCCCATGTATGCCATCCCTGAATTATATTGCATGGATGACTACTTGTGTCAGGTGCCTAAAGAAGATCATACCAGCTGTGAAGGTGACTGCCAGTCCGTCCCAGTGGCCAACTGTCACTGCAACTAAACCAGGGGTCCAAAAAAAGGCTTTTTCCTCAAGACTGTCCTCCCAAGAAAAATGACACAACAGGTAATGTCAGTCGCCCAAAAGTGACAAGTAGTTACATTTGAATGACAGATGCCATCTAGACCTGCTCTATGTGAAAAGTGCCATGAGATAACTTTTGGTTGTGATTTGGTGCAATATGAATACAATTGAATTGAATCTTGCAGCCACAGTAATTATGGCATAGTTTAGATGACGAATATAAAAGTACACATTTCCTAATTCAGAGGAGCGTGGATGGAGGGAGGCTATAATGTAGTTATTTAAAAAAAATAATCAAATTATAACTATCCACTAACATTAACCCTGCAGTTACTATTGTAGCCATGATAATGAAGGTGGCTTAACTGTAAGGAAATCATAATTTAAGTATTCATTTGAACCCAAACTATGATGTAAACCTAACCGAGTTGTGTTTGTGCCCAAACCGTTGCCCACTCTCATCATACACATCTGATTTGGGGCGTGAACATGTGGCGGATGTACTTGAGAAGTTTCCATTTCTAGTGAAGTGATCATACTATTACTGCTTGTTTACATAGCAGATATACCAATGGAGCCCCACAATATAAATATAGACCTGGTAATGTGCAATACATCCCTGTTAAAGTTAACGTTTACACAAATATAATGTGATCAAACAGTAGTATACAATACAACAATGTTAATCATGTCTGAGTCATCATTCTAAGGTTTACCTACAGTACATAACTTCATAATTATATGTATACAACAATTGCTATTTGATTACCATGTACTGAGCAGTGATACTGTAAGTAATGGTAAGTTACAGGTCATTAGGTTACAGCCTGTCACAAAGGATATGGTGTAAATACATGATGATTAGTGATATATCATTGAGGAGGAAGGCATGTGTGGTCTTTGGTGGTCTTTTAATAAGCTTATAACAAGGAAGTAACATACTGTGTCACCTTGCTAACTTATTTATCTGTTTAGATTATGACAATGAAAATGACTATGAATTGTGTTAGGGTTAGGGTTAAGGTTAGGGTTAGAAAAAAAATAAGAGTGTATTTTCATGGTGGTGAGGGAATGATTCCTGTTTTTGTGATCTCTGATCTTTTCTGTATCACCAACATAAGACACAAGGATTATCCACGCTAGTTGCTGAGTAAAAAACAAATAAACCAACAGAAAATATGATCTTAAAAAAACTCTCCTGTCTGGAGTTATTACGCTAAATGCGCAATGATGTTCATAAAAACAACAACAACAACTAAAGACAACCGTTAAAACAATGCTTAAAGTTAAGTGAAATGACTATGTCAATCATCAGCAACAATGCAGGAACTGAGTTCTTTAGTCATCACATGTAAGAAGACCTCAGACACACCTAATACTGTATGTCTGCTTAGCGCTATGTCTATTGTTAGAAGCACAAAACTAAGTTTATTAAAAGCAGTGAGAATACCTCATAATAACACTGACAGTATCTGAGTTACTGAGGTCAGCGCACATTTGGAAATAGCTGGGAAACTCCCATCTTAAAGCTAACACTGACCTACTCCTAGTTCCACATGGACACACTGATGTCATGTCAACACCTCAGAATAGTGCAAAATAGCAGGTGGGACATACTGTAAATACAAATAAGCAGCCTTGAACATGAAGGTGATGACAGGTCGTCATGAGGTCAGTGTAAACCGGTGCTCAGATAGCATGGATATCTTTAAAGAAAGATGAACATCACCAGGTTCAGCTTAAATCATTCATACAATAAAGATTACAAGCAAAGATTACACGTTTGGTCAATTTAGCAAATTACAAACTGTCTATCATATCTATCATTGTAGTCTTCACAGGTCTAACATGTTGGACCTGATCCAGCATGACATTCAGTATGCATTTTCAAATTAAAGACACACAATCAGAGACACCTGATCAGATTAGATTTGAGGATAATTAGACCTGACCTCCAAAATATAGTACACATGAACAGACCCAAACATAGTCTGAGCAGTATCACGCTTCACCAATTAATTAGCATCCACTGTAGAAATGAACAGCACATGTTATTATTCCTGCTCTTCACAGTCCACGCTTGTCTTGGTTAAAAAGACGAAAAGTACCATGAATGTGTCGGTACTCCGTGGGACAATGAGGGTCTAAATTGAAACACTCCCTAATTTTGTTTTTCTCAAATAACCTCACATTGAACACAACAAATACCAAAGACAGAGACTAACCCCAACCGGTCTGGCCTGGCAGATGGCTGCCCACTTAAAGCCTGGTTCTGTCTGAGGTTTTTCCTGATTTGGCACTATATAAATAAAGTTTGATTGATTGATTGATTGATTGATTGCTACAAAAAAATGTTGTCAATTGAGGCTGTTCTGGGTCATATTTGATCAGCATCTATTGACATGTGTTTTAGGTAAATGAATAGTTGATAGTTTTAATAAGATAGTAGTTATGAGGATTTCTTTTTATGATGTAGCAGTGAAGACTGATGGCTCTAATGGTTATACAATAAACCCCACACTTCCATAAAGTTCTTGTTATTTTCACTTTACATAAAATACATTTCGATCATTATTGCCTTAGGTAAAATAGGACATGATATTGTGTGATAGGAGATGTTTAGTGGTGTAAAAGCTAAAAAATACACTCTCTCTGCTCTCTGAAACATGAATCAAGGTTTAATCACATTTATTGATCAGTCAGATCCACTATTGATGCTTTCTAAACACATCTGTGGCTCAATAATTGCCCTGTAACATACTGTGATGGAGTAGAATATGAACAGTATGTAAGGGCTAACATAGTTAACCTCATGTGCTGTTGGATAGTTTATATGATGTATCATAGTTTATTTACCGGTTGTTCCAGTGTATTCCATGTCAGAGGAACAGTGGAAATCCAGGTAAATGTTTGCATTTGCAGCAATCACCAACATCTTTAATACAAGAGGTAGAAAGTAACCAAGTACCCTAACTCAAGTGAAAAAGGGCAACACGTCTGGGTTCCAGTTGGGTGTTCAATACTAATCAGTTCAAAAGTGGAAAATGTTGATACACACTGTCTGTTAAGGTTCACATTTGATAAGAATAATGTGGTTGACTTGTTTTGGCTGGTCTGCCTGTGTTGAAACAGGCCATTACCTTCATTGTCTTGTACACAAGTGACTTACTGTTAATACTATTCCTGATATGAGGAAGGCCCATAGCCAAAAGGTGTCATCCATGATATTCTGATTCAATGTGAAGCTCTTCATGCATTGCATGCTTGTTCCACTTTTGAACATTTACTCAAGGAAAATATTGTACTTGTTTTATTTTGTGTAATTGACAATTTGTTACTGATTACGTTGTAGATTTTATACAAAAAATGTATGATCAACAAAAAATATGAGGCATTATTATAGTAAGCAGTTTAACTGAGCCTACTCTTGAGTTAAAGTAAATGTAAGATCTGAGTACTACATTACGTTTTTCTTCTGTCTTTGACAATACCAACATTCTAACTTAGAGAGTGAAAAAAAGGCAGGATGGAGGCCTAATGCTTGTTTGCTTGGGCCCGCAAATCACTAATCCCACCTCTGGGTGCACGTGCAGTAAAACCGTATGAAAACTCTCCAAAACAGTGGAAGGGACTAAGGGGTATAACTGAAGATGGAAAGAAAACACAAATAAAGTTTAAAGTAAAGCTGATGACTGGTCACAGAGAGGGACAATATTTTAACAACCTTCCAGTCTGATCCTCCCTCACACAGTAGTTAATTGCCCTAAGTGGGGTTATTCTTAGGCTAGTAAGCTCTCAGGGCCTTTCATGTCCATCCAGTAATTGTCAGTGAGCACTCCTTAAGGAAATCACTCTTACTCTAGTTGGCAGATAGGATCACAGATGTTGCCTCCTTCCTTTTGCCCTCGAAACGTGAGAAGGAAAAGCAGAAGGGAAACAAAACTACAGCTGTGACGAAACCGTTGCATCTGTGTGTTTATGGTGGTTGCTCAGAGTTTACAGGAACTGTGTACAGGGAGAGATGGGTGGAGTACAGAACTATGTGTGTGTTTGTGTGTGCGCGCACACATATGTAGGCCTATGTTGGTAGTCATTTGGGACTGATATGTGTTCTCTTTGTCAATTTAACTCAATAATTTACTAACTAACCAGAAGTTCTTAACATGAAGTCACTCAGACAGTTGTTTAACCTGTCAACGACATCATTGTAAGATTCAAACATTATTCAAACATGTCTCAGAGCTGCCTGAGTCTCATTACTTAGATTATAATTTCAGTAGATTATGTTATTAATGTGAAACAACTAGAGAAGTAAAAGAAGCAAAATACATGAAAGTCAGTTTGTGATTGTGAAGAGGTCAGTGACACACAATTTGAGGCTTTTGTGGTCTCTGCAGTTTTCATTATGGACCAGTCTGGGTGCTCCGCTCACTCAAATTGCAATTGTAAAACTTTATGGGTGTGGTAGAACCAGCATATCATTTGGTGGATAGGACCTTAAATGGGACAGATTGGGAGTACAAATGCTGTGCAATTCACAGTGTTATAAGCAGGTGCAATCCATTCTTTGTGGATTTGACTTTTCATTTTTTATTTATTTATGAGAATCAATTATCAAGAAAAGCGTATGAATTTCTCTGCAACTCCTCTTTTCTCTGACCCCACTGTGAAATGTATGAGAGATTAGAATCAAAATGAAACAACATGATCTATGTGCTGGGGTTAACTGTTTCAAAACATGCAGGACTAAGATGTATACTCTTCAGTTTATCATTCAGAATGTGTCACATACACTGGTGAAAAAAATGAAACTTCAGCATTATGCTCTCTACTGCGATGGAAAAAGGATCATGCAGTCTAATGGAATAAATCACTTCCAAATCCAACACAGATGTGCTTTTATTATTTTATCAACTCCAGAGGTATTAATTCAAGAGAACAGAGGCCATTTGGAGAGACACATGGTTTCCCTTATCCCAAAATCTTCTCCCTGACTGTAATCATTTCATAGACAGGCCAAGACACACAGGCTCAGAGTCGTTTCTTGACAAGACAGACTCAGCTGAGCTCTCTGAAGTCCAGGTTCTCAGGAACATGATGAACACTGATAATATTATGGAACCTCTGGCCCTGCACGGCTATCCCACCACAAGCCAAATGATACATCATTGACTCCAACATGGCACGTCAGTTATACATCAAGGCAAGGCTGATAGAAAAAGATGAAGATACGCTATTCAAATACAGTACAACACCACTAATGTATATATACTGTGATAGCTGTTCCTCCAGAACACTGGAGCTGGGTTTGTGACTAAGCTGCACTTTCTGATATTTATTTTAAAAATGGTCTACCTACAAAAAAAATACACATTACAGCAGTTATATAGCTGCTCAGTTTCCTTTTTTTGGTCTTTTTCTTGGTTTTATCATTTATTCAATATAACTGATTATTAGTCTATTTCGTCATAACCCTTAATATCTCGATATATAAAGCACCTGACCACATTGTTTATGAATATCTATTTGCAGCTCTGAATAAGTTTGGTTTGGTCCCAATTTTTTGCTCCTGGATCAGGGTCCTATGTGCCTCTCAAAATGCATGCATCAGAACTAACAAGGTTATATCTGACTTTTTTCCATTTTTCTGGGGACAGGGCTGTCCATTGTCCACACACCTGTTTAATATATTCATATAGTCCTTAGATATTGCAATAAGAAGAGGTAAGCTTGATTGGTAAACAGGGGTGGTCACATAAACATATCATTGTACGCCGATGACCTTATTATGTATATCCCTGAAGCTCTCTGAACACATCTATCCCTAAAACCTTGGACATTATATCTAAACTTGGGAACATATCAGGTTATAAATTATATTTATTCAAAAGCACAATAATTCTGATAAATTATCATGCACATCAGTTAGATTAGGAACAGTTTCCATTCAAAGTAGCAAGGGGACAAATTCACATACTTTGTTGTTTCAGTGACAAATAAATTAAATTTCTTCAAATGCAATACTTTGCTGGCAATAGAGAAAGCCAAACAAGATTTAAAGCAGTGGTCACTGCTTCCCATTTCACTAGCAGGGGGATAAATTCCATCAATATGACCATTCTACTTAGACTTCTTTTTCTGTTGACTGCCTGTGTTCATTCCTCTTTTTTCAATTTAAATTAAAAGAAAGAAGAATTCATATCAATATCTAAAGAGACAATATATAGTGGGCTGACTGCATTAACAAATTTCGCATTATTATTGGGAAACCAACATTCACAAAGTTATCATATTTTTATCATGGCATTGGACCATTATTGGTGGAGATGGAGCACTTTGCTTGTAATCCAGTGCAAACCCAGTCTCACATCAAAATGTGTAATAGCTGCATTTATCCACAGCGAAAAACGTACTAGTTCAATAACGGCTCTATAATTGTGCATATATGTTTTTCAGCCTATTGTTTTCTATTGGCCTCTATCCCTGTCACGTTTCTATCTGCTCAAAAAATGAAATGTCCTCAGTGGAAAAAACTATATTTTAAAATAGTTTCAGCATTAAAATCAATTTTGATAACATTTCTAACAAGAAATGTTTTTATTTTTTATAATCTTTGTTCAATTAATGTATATGATGTTTATTTTTTCCATTATAACAAAATGTTTGCAAGCTTTCTATTGACACTGCTATTGCTGAAACCACATAGTTGCATGCGGTGTAGTTATCTGAGCTGTTACGTTATTTGTTATTTCATTTAACTGTTTGATGATGTCATGATGAACATGTAGATTTAAGAGCACATCAGGGATTCATTAAATTTGAAATAATCAGGATTCATCAGCACATGCTGCCCAGAAGTATTTTTCTCACTCTCACTATGTTTAGGTTTTCTTTTATTGACAAAAACACAAAAATGTTCTTGATAACTCAACTATATGATGGTTAATGTTATGGCCAGAAGCAGTGCTTTGTCGGTCACCAGATGTTACCATAGAAACCACTCTCAGTAGATGGTTGGATTGAATATTTTTTGGATTGGGATCCTCTTCAATCTGATTTTATACTTAAATTAAACCGTGCAATTTAAAATCTATGGATGATCTCAGGGAAGAATGGGGTAAAGAAAAGTTTGTCAGTCTGCAATTGAAGGGATCCATTCTACATCTATATGTGTAATACATGGGATAATACAATTTAAGATAATTCATGATCTCCACATCTCAAAAAGAAAACTTAATATGAATTTCCCAGAAAGGGACCCAACTGACTGTAGCAATCAAGACGAGGCCACCCTTTAACACACCCATTCCATTCTGGGCTGCTATCTTTGAGACCTTCTCATATATCTAGGAGAAAGAAATACAACCAGGCTCATGCACTGGCTTTTTTTTGGGCTAATATTGTTACAGCGGAAAACTAACAAGCCACCATTGCATTCCCCGTGGATAGAGAGTATTATGGTATATGTAAAGCTAGAGAAACTACAATAGTCTTCAAGAGGTTTTTTCAAAGTCTTGCGGCCATTTGTCTTTTACTTTGAACTTTAATTCATTAATTATCTCAACAGCAGATTTATGTCTCCCTGACCCCCCACCCCCAGTATTTAAACCACTTTATTTTAGGATAAACATTGAACTTGTCTAAGGTTAGTCAAAGTCAAATGTTTTCTTGTGAAGAACAGCAGACTATCTATATTTGACTTAAATTATGGAGGCTCATTTATTAACATGTAGTCACTGGTCAAATATTTGTGTATATTCATGGAACTCAATGAAAACAGGGTCCAGACTATAAAAACTGAAGAATTTAACAAAGGCAAAAACTAAGCTTATGCCCTCATTTACCCCAGCTCCTGCTCACTGTCCAGTTTATTTGATCAGGCTTACACATTGTAGCTCTGACAGGCTGCTTAGATAAGACAGGAACACTGTGTACAAACATCCTCAGTCCTTCCTTACTATGTTCAGTCATTTCCATTCATTTCCTGTCATGTTGAACAATAGATAATGTTTCATTTCAAAATAAATATATTCTTCATCATACCATACTAATTAATGGTAGAAGTTTCTTTTAATTATTAGGGCATACTGTAGGATGAACCTTACTGACTGTGGTGATGAACAGATGGACATTTGTGGTTGAGGGTGAATTATCTCAATTATACTGGATTGATTGTCATGACACTTACTACGTATATTTTAAGATCAGATGAAAATGTTCTAATACCTTACTGTAGGTTGTCCCTTAAATGTTTCTATTAAATCCCCAAAACTAATGACATGTCCACCCTATGCTAGTTTTAGTGCTAATTAACAAATATTATTAAAGAATAAAGAATTTAAAGAGAAGAAAGAATAGTCTTTACTGTCATTGTACATGTATCAATCCTTATTGGTGCCATAAGTTAAAGTTAAAGAAAGTGCTTAGAAAAGATAGTAAAACTATAAAAATAAAGAAATATTGAGCACTGAACTAGAAATGAAAACAACTAAACAACAACTTGTTAACTAAACTAACAAGCTCAACTAAGATGATGAACCTGTTAAATATGACCTGATAGACATAAGCATGTTAGCATTGTCACTGTGTGCCTGTTTGTATTTAGCTCAAACACATCACACAGTGCAGCCGTGACATTACTCAGGACAGTTTGAATACATTCTATCTTCAATTGGTGAAAAAGTTCACAAAATGTCAAGAATGAGAATTTTTATTATCAAGTTAGCAGGTCATTCATGCTCCAAGTGGGATAAACTCTGACTATTTAATTAACTGATTTTGGCCTTTTCCCTCATGCCACCCTTTGGACATAGTTCACATTCTTAGCAAACTACTGGCTCTAAGAATAGCATAATGTCCCTACTGTATGTTCAAAGTTCCATTTAATGCTTTTATCAAGTGGGTCAATAGTTCCCACTCTGTCAGGTATAACACAACTTGGGTAAAACATATTTTTTGTACAATTTATTGCATAGCTTGCAGATTGTTTGAGTCTGTACACTGACATAAAGAGTTCTGTGCAAAATATTAAGGATCTAAATGTAAAGTGAGGATGCCTACGATTGTTCAGGTACTTGGCAGGTGAGTTGTTCCTGAATTTTGGAGAAATTGTAACAGTTCTCCTTCTGTCTCTTCATGTAATCCCAGACTGACTCCATGATGTTGAGATCAGGACTCTGTGGAGGCAAAACCATCTGCTGCAGGACTCCTTGTTCTTCTTGTTGATGAAGATAGTTCTTTATGACTCTGGCTGGATGTTTGAGCTCATTGTCAGACTGCAGAATACATTTGAGACCAATCAGATGTCTTTGTGTTCTTTCTGATGGCATTCCATTCTGGATAAGAATATAAACATTTGAAAAGCCTTAAAACTGTTGCACAATACTTTACATCTCTGAAATTCATGTAGAAGTCCAGTAGAGAGTATCCATGTGATAGTTCTTTGCAGAATTTGACTTGTCTTCCCCGTGATCTCCTAATTTCGGCAATCTCATGCTGTGCTCTGGGGACGAGGGACCCATTGTTACCTGATCCCCTCTTTCACCAAGACCCAGAAAGACAGGGGTCAGTCATGTATGTGGTTTGCAGAGCGGCTTCGTATATACACACTTGGAGAGTAGGTCAAGGCAGGGACTCAAGGCCTGAGGTGCATTTTGCAGAATTTAATACTTAAGATAGGCCACAACAAAGTCCAAAAAAAACAAAATAAAAGCTCCTCAGTGGAACTCTAGAGTCAGAGTTAATTCTCTACAGGTTATTCTATATGAAACATCTTTAACTTTTCATTGATTTGATTCAATTAATATGAAAAAGAATGATTAGTGCAGCTTTAAGCACATAAGAGGTAACTGCACTACTTCTGGTTCTGCAGGGGACTGAATTGGACATCTTCCCTCTCAAATTCCACATTAATTAACAAAGCTGCTTAAAGTTCTTTGTATTAAAATGAGCCATTTGAAGTGTTCAGACAGCATGTATCTCTGTTTTACATAAACTGAAGCAGCACAGGATATTTGATGGTGAGCGCTGCCAAAAGTAACAGATCAGGCAGGTTCACATCTACTGCAGTGGAAACAGGAAAGATCTGTAATTGTGTTTTTGCCACATGACACAACCAGATCTGTATGATGTAATGGACTTAAGTCAAGAACACCTGTGAAAACAGACAGAGTGAGTATACCCTGCTATTGTGAATTATTCACTCTTACCTCATTCAGGCGCCACCACCAGCATTCCTCATATGACAGAGATGACTAATGTGGAGATCCACCTGAACGCACCTTATCAGGGTGGTGAGTGTTTCACAGTTAAAGACCAGACCAAAGTTTATGGATCTTGCAACAAAGATCCATTTTCAATCTAACTGTAATCAAAGTATATTTGCTTTAGCTTGCTCTGTATAACCAAACATCGGCAATTTTGGCTCACATGTCTCACAGATGGTGGTTATCAAATCTCTGTGTCAAACCATCATTTTCTGCCACGCTAGAGTGCTGTTTCAAACCGTGTGAAACGTTGAAAGCTGGTTACATAACTAGCCGAATGTCAATACCTACAGAGACTGTTCACTTTCACATCAGAGGTCAGCTAAATCGTTTGGGCTTTGGGAATTGTGTCTTAAAGAGCTTCCAAGCAAACACTAGTGTTTTTAACCAGCTTGGCATCAGCACACACACACTGTGCTGTGTGTAGTTTGTGTACCACGATCCTATTTTTGTTGGCACAGGCACTTGTATGCATATTCCATTATCTGTGTTTTGCAGAGTAGCTCTGTGTCTTTATGTGTTAACAGAGGATAGATGTCAGCAACATGGGAAACACGAGTAGTTCCAGTTTCTCATCGCGCCAATTTTTTTTTTTTTTCAAGACTGGACTGTAGTGGTGTTTGTACTCAGGAACATTTAAAAAAAGAGAACAAATGCAAAGATTTCTTAACTATAAGACCAGGCCGCCTTCCACAGCAGTTTTTAATATAATGAGTAATAATGTCTCAGCTTTTGAAATGTTCTTGTATAACAGCATTGTTGCAGTCAACACTACAAACACTACTGAACAGGATGAACAATATACTGATGATTTTGGTATTTTAACCAAAAATGGGACCAAAACAAATTTTATTCTGTATTTTTTTTATGGTCAACAAATCCCATGAAAACCCCAAAACCAACAATGTGTTAGTCTGTTTCTCAATACTTTATTGCTTCATTGGTTTATTGTTTTATTTGCACATTTGTAAAATAAAAGTAAGAGAAAAAATAAAAATAAAACACATGCCGGTGAGGTAGAAACCCAATATGGGCTTATCATAAAACCTCAGATATAAGAGATAAAAAATAATAACAATGCAAAGCAGAATATCAAAAATAAACATAAATAGTATTAACCTAAATAATATTACATAAAAACATTGCAAAAATATAATAAAGCAAAAATGATAAGTTAAATACAAAACAAATAATAATATAAAAAAAATAAAATCTGTTAAAATCAATTAGTAAATGCAAATTTCTATTCCATAATTAGGCTCCACGGTATCTTATTGAATACTGTCCTGGAGATGTACATTGGTAGCTACAGGTTATTGATTTGTCTAGTTGAAAATTGGTGTACCTGAGAATTACAATTAAAAACATGTTTTGAAACCTTTATGACTCCCCTTCCCAGTAAGGCTGGTCAATAGATTGAATTAATATGATCACTTTTTTTTCTTTATTGTTGTAAAATGTCTTAATAATGAAAATCAATAATCTGAAGAGTTTACAGGGTTGTGGTGACTGGATGGCTAGCTGCTCTGGCTAGCTGCTCTGGCTAGCTCCAGACTTATCTTATAGAGAACACATCATCTCTGGATGTTAGAGTCCCAATGCTGGAGTTAACTGAGTAGAATAGAATAGAATAGAATAGAATAGAATAGGAAACTTTTTAGTTTTAGTTTGGAAGGGATGAAAAGTGGTAGCATGTAACTCCAAATGGCCAAAAATGAAACATGCTCCTACAAACATTCTACAGAGACCATGTGACCATGAGACCATTCCAAAATGCCACTAATTGAAATTGGAAAGAGTTTCCAGATTCAGCTTTATTCATTCTGTCTCTACTTGTCAAGTGGCTAATGCTAGCTAGCAGAAGTGTGATGGTTGAATTCACATCTAATTAATGTGGGGTGGCTGTGGCTCAGGAGGTAGAGCGGTCATCCACCTAATGAAAGATTGGCGGTTTGATTCCCGGCGATGTGTCCTTGGGCAAGACACTTAACCCCACAAAATCGCTCCCGTTGCCGTGCCAACAGTGTGTAAATGTGTTTGAATGGTTAGTTTCCTACTGATGAGCAGGTCGGCACCCCGAGTGGTAGCTCCTGTCATCACTGTGTGAATGGATGAATGTGACATGTAGTGTAAAAGTGCTTCGAGTGGTCAGAACACACTCACCTAGTCAACTGCTGAGATTAGAGAACACAGGAGCAGTTAGAAGGTTGGAAATAAACCCCCTGCTGAGTCAAACTTATTGGCAAACTGTCAACATCCCTCACAGTTTACAGATCCATGTCCTACTTTTGAGGTTTAGATATATCTCAGATAACCTTTTGGCCTGTTTACTGTCTGATCTGATCTGACTGCTGGTGTTTCTTGACCTGTTGGCCCAAGAATTCCTGCAATAACTTCTCCTTCTGAACTGTCCTTGAAGTAAACATTGATCAGTGTGGTCTGAGCTCTTCTACTGTTAGAGGGGATAATGACACATTCCTTATCCTACTGTCTTTGTTATCTTATCAGTCCCCCGCCCCACACACACACCTCCACACACACCTCCACACACCCACCCAAGCGCAGACTTGTGTTGTTTTTACCCTCACACCTGCACCTGTCCCAAAATAAAGCCCCCTCTAAAACAGCTGTTAACTTGGAACCACGGGGGCTCACTTTATTAAACAGTTTCAAATGTGCTGTGCTTAAAATAGATTCTGTAAACTAAAATGATTTTTTAATTGTAGTTTCAATCAATCAATCAATCAATCAATCTTTATTTATACAGCACCAAATCACAACAAAGTCATCTTAAGGCACTTTACACATAGAGCAGGTCTAGACTGTACTCTTTAATTTAATTTAAAGAGACCCAACATTCCAACATGAGCAGCACTTGGTGACAGCAGCAAGGAAAAACTCCCCTTTAATAGGAAGTAACCTCAGGCAGAACCAGGCTCTAGGTGGACGACCACCTGCCTCAACAGGTTGGGGTTAAGAGGAGAGAGAGAGAGAAGAGGGAGAGGGGTGTGAGGCACAACATTGAACATAATAGGAGCATGAATTACGTGGTGACAGCTGCAGTTGAATTTGTTGTCTTATGCTTGAAAGTTCTCAGTTTTGTCAGGATAAAGTTATCATTGTTATTTGTATAAACTGGCGACTTCTGCAGGCACAGGGAATAAACTGTGACTTCATTATTGCATGAAAATGTTCTTTCTTTTTTTTTTTCAGGGACACAGGTGAATGCAGTAAAGGTCCAAAGCAAGTTCTGTGGTATGTGTGTTATACCAGCTGGTCACCATGACGCTTCTATAAAATGACATTGTATTCATTTAATCAGTGTGTTTAGGTGAACTTACCACTTGTAACTGGTTAGTCAGATTTCAATCTTTTTTTTTTACACATACAAGAAATCCAATTTCCATAATAACCCAGCTGAGAGATTAGAGAAACCTGATTTTCTAGCTACAACACCATTTAAAACAGGTTTAAAATCCGTTTTTAACATGTGCATGATAAAGACTTCAGACTGTGACAGTGGGCAGATGAAGGATCATAGCATGAAGCTATGCATCCTTACAATCTAAATACAACTGAAACTAACAACAGTAGCCTCCAGAGTTTCAACAGCTGAACTTTTGATTCTTTGCAAAATTCAGACACATTCGTGTTGAAAGTACCACTTCAGAGGTCCTCACATTGATTTACCCTAACCCTCACACCCTCACACCCTAACCCTAACCCTAACCCTAACCCTAATCATAACCACTACCTGCCTAACCTAACCTTATCTTAAACCTAAAGTCTTCACCCTGTATTTGATTGATTAACGTTATTGTGAGTGAAACACAGCCCCACATGTGACAGAACAGATCTATGTCCCCCCACACACACACACACACACACACACACACACACACACACACACGCGCACACGCACACGCACACGCACACACACACACACACACACACACACACACACACACACACACACACACACACACACACACACACACACACACACACATACACACTCACACACTATGGTTACCACAGTATTCTATTGTACTCACACTGTTTAAATGTGTTTTATGGATTCATACTGTAATTACTGTTTTTTTGTATTGTGCAATTTCTGATAAAAGACACAATGTTTCCTCTTTCATTTGAAACTGACTGAAATGACTAAAGTGGTGTGAGAGAGAAGTCAGGCAGAGAGACAGAGACACATCATTCAAACAGTGTGTGAGCTGAGAGCAGTATGTGGGTGTGTCTGAATTCCATTACCTTGCTTTGTTTTTCCAGTTAGTGAAGGAAAAACAAGAGAAAGAAAAAAAAACTGGGCAGGGTGATATCCAATAAAGGGTCAATATTTGGAGGGAATGTAATATTTAAACAACACCCAGCAAACACTGACACGTGATATGACCGATGTTTGAACGTCCATTCAAGATGTACTGTAATGGTTCAAAAATAGTTCCAAAATGAAAGTTGTACTACTGTTACAACCTCCCAGAGCTTTATGCATCCTATATGTCTAGATTAACAACGTAATATGATCTACTTTCTAAAATGGTTCAACTGACATCCTGATCTGACCTGGATATCTGTTGTGTCACTTTCAAGATAGCCCTTATAATAAATGATATATAATCACAGACATATGTTTGCAGGGTAAAAAAATAAAGCTGGAAGCTATGGTAGTATGTAACATGTTTTAGTGACTGTAAAGGTTTCTAAAATCAAGTCACATGAATTGAAATGCCTTTGTCGTGAAATCTTTATCACTTCATCTGATCCATACTTTGGTATTTCCTGTCTTATGAAAGCTAATAATGAAAGAGTCTTCTCTCTCAGGTCAGTAGTTCCTGCACAGAATCTCTCTGCTAAATCCTCAGGTGATACAGTATTTCTGCGAGGCATTTAGGGGGAAGGTAATCCAATCTATTGGAGGATATAATTCTGCATGACCTCAGTTCAAATGATAGCACATAACTTTAAACTGACGTAGGTGTTTTAGTGACAAAGAGCTAAATGACATATTGTCTACACACGGCAGGTGTTTGAACCGGCCCCGTGCCACAGGAATTTCATACTCACTGAGTTTCAAGGAAGAATAATGTTGTTTCAATGAATGAAGATGGGTGTGGACCCTGATCTTTATCAAAAATAGTTTAAATATGTTCAACAAAAGCCACAAACTGAACAAAATAGACATATGGATAGAAGATAGAGTGATCAGGGTGTGAGGGGCCATTCATGATATTTTTGGCTAATTTGTGGATGTCTCTCAGGTTTGGAAAAGGAGAGCCTCTGTGCTAATCTTAATGATATAAACAATGAGCTACTATAGCTCTGTTAGATGCATGATGTTAAATGTTGTTACTGTGTTGAAATGTCAAATGTCAAACTTCTTTATGTGTACATGGCTGCTCTGGTAAATACACTTGAATTCTGGACCACTTTGTAGAGCCTCTGGGAATTCTTAAGAGAGGAAGTGTGACAGTTGACAGGGTGGGGCCGTGGGGGGAGGAAGTGTTTTGGAAGGAGTATGTTGTTAGATGTGAACTAAGCTAAAAACTATAAACACAGTCAAGGTGTGACTAAAGATAAGTTTCGTTGCACATTTGAACAACAATCATTGAGCTGCTTTTGTTTGGTGTAACCAAAAGGATCAGTACTGATAGGTGGGATTAGATATTGATCTTACTTATCATCTTAGTTTAATACATGTAAAAGAGCTGCAACTGAGTTATTTCCATTACTGATTATTCTGACAATTATTTTCTTGATAATCGATAATAATAATAATTATTATTTGTTCTCTATAATAGAGTCCAAAGAGTCCAAACTGACTTCCACATGTTCCGAGAAGCTGGGACATCATTTTTGCTTGCTGATTAATTTTCTGTCTCGACTCATCAGTTGATTGGCTAATCATTCTTAGCTCTACAGTTACGGTTAACTTGAAAGTGAATGGCAGCTGGTGTTAACTGCTCATGACTGTCACCAAGTGCTGCTCATGTGGGAATGTTGGGTTTCTTTAAATTAAATTACAGAGTACAGTCTAGACCTGTTCTATGTGTGAAGTGTCTTGAGATGACTTTTGTTGTGATTTGGCGCTGTATAAATAAAGATTGATTGATTGATGAGACAATGACTTACAGATTTAAAATAACGTATGCTGTCATCTACTGTGCTGTAAAACATGCTGTGGTTATTTTGACTGTGTCTCTATAATTAAAAAATAACAGTAAAACTGAATTAAGTTGCTTGTATAGTTTTACTGTGTAATTGGGACCGTGTGTTCATAAGTGTCTTTCACTGTTAAAGTTGTGATCAGTGTTGACTTACAGAGACACCATCATGTTCATTTTTACTGTCAAATGTCACTGCTCTGATCCCTTTGTGCTAGTGTCACTGCTCAGAGGTCAGAGTTTATACACACTTCATTTCCTACATTACTGATTTGTCTCTTATCTGATCATCAGCAGCTTCCCCCTTTAACCATCCTGCCCTTCCCTCCAGCATTGTCACACCCTGTTCACCTGCAGGCTGAATGTTAATCTCAGTCCACCTCCTCCACCTTTCTCTGTCTGGATGGCCGCCACTCCTGCTCCTCCTCCTCCTCCTCTTTTTCCTCTTTGCTCCTCCTTTTTTCTCTCAAGACTCTGAATGCTCCGGTGGAGTCCGGCCCCCTTTTACTCTCCTCAGCTGCAGGAATTGGATACATTCACACACACTCTCACACACCAGCGCTCGGCAGCCAGCAGGCAAAGAAACACAGGCATCATGACCCTGCCTGAGGACACAATCCATACTGAATCTTCCACGACTGAACATCAGGCAGAAGAGATCAACATGATGAGGAATTTCTAAGGAAGTTTTTTCTTCTTTAAAAAAAAAACAAAAACAACAACAACAACAAAACAACCCTAACCCTACAACAAGTTGTACACCTCAGGGATTGTTACAGCAACATGAGTGTCAAGAAGAAAAAGGCAGGGCTGGTCATCAGCTGGCAGAAGTCATTCTCTATCCTGGCTCCTTGGAGGAAAGGTACAGTCACCTTTTTATCTTTTTTTTTTTTTTTTACACGGCTGTATCAGTGGCTTAACCTTCCCTACCAGCTTGTTATGTCTGTGTCTGCTGTGAAACTGAGACATCACAGTTCTTTCAGTCACAGGGTGTGTTTTATTTAACATCGCTGATCTCACATCAGCAGAGAAATCCTCTCATCACAAAGCAATGCTGCCTCCCATCATTCATTCATGTGCTTTTGGCATCTGCAGGGCTTTTGTCTCAGTAAGCAGAGGGATGATAAGCCCTCTGTGCTGGGCTTTGTACTGTACCTCACTGACATTCTGATTAAGCAGATCTTAAAGCCGTGGGTCTACAGGGGCATTTTGATCTGTAGCAGCTCCATCATATGACTCAAGACTCAGCTTAATTTAGTTTAACTAGATTCCCAGACAGTACATTAACTTAAATAAAGTGCACCCTGTAAACAGTTCCAGTGGTTGTTAACCAACTTATTGGATCTTCTCTCGCTGTTAGTCATAAAACTTTTCATTTTGTTTAAAGATGTGGTGCAAATGAAAATTGAGAGCTATAAATATTGTGTGCATACATGACGAGCACGAATAGCAACTGCCAAAGAAGGACAATTCATACAACAATGCTGTGTAAGAGAGAACTGTGCCTTTATGTCAGCCATGAAAGGGCTCACTGTTACTCCAGCTGTGTGGTTGATTTTAATATGACAGAATAAACATAATACAGATGTGGATTTAATTACATTAATGGCTGATAATGTGTTAATTAATGACACAGCTGTAAAATATAACCTATGGTAGCATTATTCATCATCATGTTATAATTAGATTTTAAAGCTGCATTAGTTGATTTTATGGCCACTTTGAGGCAGCAGAAATAGCTAAAAACACACATCTGTCATATACATTTTTTGTTAGCATGTTAGCAGACAGTTGTAATAGATTTATAATGTGTTTTTACCATTTAATGAATGTAAATCATTCAAATTAGTCTCCAATTAGTTATCATGTGGGAATCTTTGGGTCTCTTTTAATTAAATTAAAGAGTACAGTTTAGACCTGCTCTATGTGTAAAGTACCTTGAGATGACTTTGTTGTGATTTGGCGCTATATAAATAAAGATTGATGGATTGATTGATTGATTGTTTAGAAAACCAAAACATTTAGCTTAAAGAAGCGTAAAAAGCCTGATAGAGAGGTAGAGTTAAAGATCATTGTGGATCTCTTTGGAGCAGCAAAATAAGTTATCAACACTGAGAAAAATATCTGTCTCTTTAGCTGCTGAATGTTCCTCTATGTTCACCAGCCAATCTCTAACTGTGTCTGTCTGCTGTTTGGTGAGCAGGTGTATAGTGGGTTTATATCAGTAGAGCTGCAAAGTTCATATTCATTTTAATACATCCATTGTTACTATAAAAATATTGAGTATTGATGTTTAAGGGTTTTTTGAACAGTTACATTATCGGTCTGACAGTTCTACTTCTCACCGTTCTTTCATTTCTAATCCTGGCGTCAGGTTTGCTGTGCATTCCTCATACAGTCCTCACTCAGATATCTCTCTCAGCTTATTTACAGTATGAGTCTCCACACCTGCTGAGGTGCAAATCCTCCAGTTGTTTTGTTGTGGGAGGGATGATAAATGTGTTCATTGTTGCAGCTGCGAGGGAGCCCCGACGCTCCTTTGACAGCAGTCACATTGTTTGGCCATGTTACTAGAGTAGGAAGAAGAGAGCCATTGTAAAGATAACACTTACATTGTGTACAGTGCAGCTGGGAGCAGCTCCTTATTGGTGCCTGTCCTTTTTTATCGTTTCATCACTGTTTAGGTTGAGGAGAGAGGGGGATATTATCTGGGGAAGGAAAAGAGGATGAAATACCACTGTCTCTTTACCAAACTTTAAACACAAAATCACCGGCTGTATGATGATATTCTTTGTTTCAGGAGACTGCAGAAAACAAGTAGAAAACCCTCTAAAAAAAGTGCCATGTTTAAAGTCTCTGCTCATCATTAGATGACTAAATCCCTGAAAAATGCAGGACTGAGACACATTCAGTGGAATTCTGTAACACACAGGATTATAATGTAGAGTAGGGTTGTCAGACATTATTCAGACATGAGGAATTTGAGTTTCACACATGTAGAGGAGAAGGTTTCACTCAATGATTCACACAGAAGGTTCAACAATCTTCTCAAAGGTTGACAACGCTGATGTTTAGTGCTTTTACTGTGTGTAACTTTACCATTTCAGCCTAAAAAAGGTAGCATTGTGAGGGTGTATAAATACCTGCTTTGGTCAATTTTGGTCCCAGTCACAGTGGAACTATGAGTTTTGCATTTATTTTCCTTTGGGTCCAGATGTTCCTCACCAACTGGTTAGTTTTCATGGGTCCACTTGTTTCTGAGGACCCCAGACCTGACCCAGGACCTGAGTTGGACTGGGTCCAAACTACTCAGTGTCACTGGGTTAGGTAGGGTCGTGTTTTTTTGCTGTGAATCTCGGGTCTGTATGTCAATATGTCCAATACCCAAGTGGATCCAAATGGACTGGAGTGTACATGGTATTAGCTTGGATCATACGTCACAATCACTGGAGAAAAAAATGGGAAAGGAACATGTTAAAAGGAACAAGGAGGTAAAACCAACACTCACATACTGATGCTATTTGGAGCTGTCTGATTCAAAGTGACTGATTGAACTTAAAGAGTAAAAGAATAAAAGCTCTGGATATTCAGTAAGTGTTTTGGATATATGCAGACCTTACTGACTATCCTGAAAATAACTGGATAACTGGAAAATGACTGGCCTACATCCTGTATTTTGGAGGGATGGGAAGTCAAACTCTAAACTGTCAGAGGAAATAAGCCCAAAGACTTGAGCTGACTTGAGTTACAGCGCTTCTGCACATTCTTGCCTTATCCTAATGGTTTCTGATAGGACAGAGTGGAGTTGGGGGGCCCCTGTTCACTTTGATAAAGAAAGGGAGTCTGGGTATCATCCTTAAGGTTGATGACGCCACGGGGGAGCAAGTGGTGGAAAACAGAGCAGGGATCCCAGCTGGGTAACGTGTTGAGAGATGGGTCCAGAGGTGGACTGCTTCTCCTGGGTTTAGAGGATGGTGATAGTTGTGGGGGATGGGGAGAAAGTGTGCAGTGGTACATCCCATCTCATGCATACATCTGCTTTATGTCACCTGTACTGGCACCAGAGCTGATTATTAACAGTTGTCTCCTATGACTACAGAAGAAAAACAGGGTGCTCAACCTTCCCTAAACCTGTGGGTCCTCCACTTAAAGGTTTCTACTGCAGCTCCAGCAGACCAGTGGTCAGTCTTGACCACTGACCACCCAGAGTGCTAAAAGGGAGTTGACATACCCATAACCCACCTGGGCTGTAAAAATAGCTGGCTTGTTACAGCCTGTTTTTGACCTCTTTACTCAGGATCTGAGAGGCCAACTTAACCGACCGTTCAGCCCGAGGGCTTACACATGCCTGCATGTGATGCTCCACGCCAACTCCCAAAACCTAAGAAAGCCTCCTAAAGCCTTTCTTCTGCATTAAGCAGCAGCCAGACAGCACACACCTGCTGCAGAGTGAAGACTCTATCTGTAAATGGTGTGAACAGAGGGGAAAACACTGCCTTTTTTCAGTTTCATGAGTCATTCTGAGCAGCTGGAAAACCAATTTAGCAGAATGAAAAGGATTTTGATTAAAAAGCATGTGTTAATATTTGCAAATAACTCAGACAATGAGCTGAATATCAACATGTTTATGTCTTCCATTTGTGGTTTTGAGATCCCTTTGCATGCAGTTATTATTTATGTTCCATACATAAATCATATTTGTCTTGGGAAACGTGACACATATGGCAGGGCTGGAATGTGGAATGATGGTAGAAAAACCCCTGCAGGAGTTTCTGTGGGCAACGTGAACACACACACTCACATGTTGTGGCTCTTCTTTTTTTTTTGCACTTTAACAAGCTGCTGGAAATATTCCATTATAATGTTGGTACATGTTGACTATAGCATGTCACTCAGTTCTATTAGGATTTTGTGGCATATGTAACCTGTTGTTCTTTACAACTTGTTCTGAAGATTCACAACCCCCTACAACATTTGAGCCATTTGGAATTAATTTGTATTATATTTCATCATAAATAAGCAATGCTGCTGCTAGCTAACCATCTAATGTTACTCCTGACTTTAAATCCTTTTCCATAACATTTGATTTCAGTATTGCTATTGTAGAAGTCAGAAACAAGCAAAATCAGATAACTGCTGGTAACAACTTGGTTTAGTGTGAATATTAACATATGCATTGTGGAACTATGAAAAAAAAAAAAAAAAGCATGACGCCCTGTGCACATTTTAACATTTAGTCTAAAAGCAGCCGCCTGCATGCTTTACACCTGTGCTATATTTATATGTGACTCACTGTCTGAAGTAGCACCACTGAGTGTATTTGCTCATGTGTTTTTTGACTCCCAACACCCACTGGGCTTTCTTAACCCTTAGGTGCAGGCTTCCAGCCCTGCAGGCAGCTTAGAGCTTTGTTCTTCTGGTGTCCAGGCCCAAGGTTTCAGAGAGGGCAACAGGGCAATCCACAGACTCCTTCTAGTCTTGAAGACTCTATAAGACTATTGACTTTATAAGGCAGAGTCTTGGATGACACTTGCAACACCTGGAATGTGAAATGAATATGATGGGAAATGGCTTGAGGACGTATTTAGACAGAAAAGAGGCTTTAGGATGAGTCTGGGGCGGGAGGGTGGACTGTCTATAATTATATGTTGTGGAGTTTAGTCGAGCACAGAGACTGGAAATAGGCTGAGTCAGCCAGTGTGGACAATTACAGGATAGAATATCTGTTTGTGTTGTTTGGGAGGGATGAGGACAGCTGGATCAGGGTAACACCTGTCCGGCTGACAGTGATTGCATGGAGAGGATTGAAGGGGAGGACGGGGATTGTATCACAATAGCAAGAAGTCAGATTACACGGCTGAGTTGGCCAGATGACTTCAGCATGCAATTAAAGTCAACCTGCTCTCCTTCTTATTGTATGCTGGTAACTCACAGGAACAGACACGCACTGGAAAACTATGTAGGAGAATAAACAAACCAGAGAGCAAGTAGAGTAAAAATCCTGATGTTTGGTCTCTAGAGGAACAATGTGTTGTTATTCTGCATAATACATTTCACAGCTTTCACGTCCTGTTCTTTGGAAACAAATTCGTATGCTGTTCTGTCACTGAAAATAGATTGGCTTCTACTTAACACTGTTAATTGAGTAAAGATGACTTGGAAGAAAGGACGCTTAAGACGATTTCAACAGAACTGCAGCATACGGGCCAGTATTCCGAGGAATTACGTTGTGCTTAAACAGGAAGTGTTGTGCTTTTTTAGAGAGGCAGGAAGTAGGGCTAGTGGATGAATGTGTAGATCAACATTTGTGGAGTAGCTCTGTGGATGCCTGTCAGTCAGTTGTTTGGTCCGTCCACTATTTAGGTCCAGACTGAAATATAATTGGATGCATTGGACAGAGGATGCATCCTATTGGCTTTGTTGATGCCTTTACATTTCCTCTAGCGCCACTAGCAGATCAAACTTTTTCACAACTTTCACACAACCAATGACAGAGGTTCAGTTCTGCAGGATAAGTCAGCTGTAGTGAAAGCTTTATTGCCTCTTACTCACTGTTGACATGTGCTGTGTAACTGACAGATGATTGTTGAAGTAGGTCAAGTGAACAATGCAAATGCCATATATATTCTCAGTGGTTTCTAACGGCTGGTATAAAGTAAAGAACTGGTTGCTTACACACATTCTCTTGTAAAAGATAAAACTCCTGAATAAAGTTATTTTTGGTAAAAGTAGGCTTGAAACAAAAAAGATGTTATCAGTTTTATATCTGGAGGAGATCTGAGATAGCCGCTGACCCACATTCTATTACTGGTATTTTGTTCCAACACATACCTCACTTGTATGGAAAGGTGCATTACAATGTTCTGCAATACTGAGATTCCAGGCTGGCCGGTGAGTTACTGTTTGACGTCTTTGGTGAGGGAATCCAGTCGTCAGGCTTTTCATTGAAACTCCAGATGGATTTAAGAAGTCGAATGCCTTCAATTCTTTAAAATTATGCCAATAAATTAGCATCAAAACTTTATATAGGCTGGAAAGTGGGTCAGTGTAGGGCAATTTCACAGTTTGTGTTAACATACATGACAACACCTGAATACATCATTCATGGATATTTGGTAGTTGCTTGTTAACATTGTTGGTAACTGCTTGTTAGTACATGTTCAAATCACTCTAACAGTGTTAAGAAAGGCAGGAATCTGTAGTTACTCCAATAAGGAGTTTCACTTGTTCTTATGCTCATTTGTCACAGTCACAAAATCTATTGATGTCAAGTTTTTCTGCTGTGTTTCATGGTGGAGACATCCATCCAGGGGGCCTCCAATCATGCAACCTCTAATCTTAGACTCACCCCCAGGGCCAGGCCCCTTTTAGTACAAGGACCTTTAAAATAAGACAGATTTGTTTTTCGTGTCTTATCTGCAGAGAAAAAGCTCAATTGCCTCTTACTCACTGTTGAGGCTCCTAGATATCATGCTTATATTAGGGGTGTAACAGTACACAAAAGTCACGGTTCTGGGGTCATGGTTTGGTATGTTTTGGGTACAGCAGAAAAAGACATTGGAAATCAAATGTGTTTTACGGTCATTCTGAAAGGTTTCACTCAAAGGAGGAGTGAAAAGCAGACCGTCACAGAGAGGGGAGGGGGGACAGAGAGATGGGATAATCGTGCATATTTTAATAATAGTGTTGCACATCCAGCTTGCCATTCCAACTGAACAGGTACCCAGACTAACTTTTTAAACAGTAATTGTTTGGGTCATGGGTCAACTGAACATCCTGTGCTGAATGATTCGAACAAATACACCCCATTACACCCTTAGTTCATATAGATCTAAGTTGGTTTCACAGTTACATTATGTTGGGCATACAAGATGTAGGAGTCAGGATGGTTGAACAATGATGTGTCAACATTGTTCAGCATCCTACTTTTTTTAAGTTTGGAATATTAATTGCAACGTTTGTTCCTGCCAGTGTTCTGTCAGTGTAAAGAGAGGACAGAGCCTCAAAAGACACTGTGCCATGTTTCCACAGCTTCATCTCTGTAAAAGTAACAGTTTAAACTGCAGGTAACTTTAGAATTTCAGTTTTCACTTCAGTGGAGATTTTCATATCACTGCACTGCATCTGTGTTTATTTGTTTACCTCAAGTTCACAATTACATACATTACTAAAACTTCCAAACTAAACATATCTGAGTAAAGCTGTTCATTAACTCTCCATGCCTGCCTACATAGTAGTTACTGTACTGTAGGTTATCGCTGCTGCTCTGTCGCCCTCTTAATTCTCCTATCTCCAGGCTAAGTGTAGAACACAGCAGTTCTCCTGACACTGGCACTCATTACACAGCTGACCGAACACTTGATGCAGCAATTATGAGATTATCAGGAGCGGCTGGAGACACTGGACAGGGGTGTTAAGCCTTTCTGTCTCAGTGTTTACAGTCCTGTCCAGAATGAAGTCTGTACTCTGATAATACAGAAAACGCCCGAGAGTAGTTAATATTTGTTTGTACTTTAAGATTTCTCATGGAAACGTAGGATTTTGAGGTGTGAATAGCTTTAAATCAAATGTTAAAATTCAACACATTGGAAGGAGAAACAACATTGATCTCTTTTTCAGTACATGGATGAGTGTTCATCTGATGTTGGAAAGTCAGTTACATTAACTCAGTTCACTTGTTACCTACAGTAAACAGTTGTGTTTCTGGGTCAATGACGTATAAGGATTTAGAACAACTCAATTGTAGAATAATAAAAAACAAGCATATCTAATGCAGTAGTTCAAACATTCAGAATGTTGTGTAACTGAAGATCCATATTATACTTTTAAATTAAGTGATTTTAGTGGGTTTTTCAAGATTAATTGGCACTGGCCTTAAAAAGAGTCATGTGGTGCAAACATGATTCATCTTGAAATAAATTAATTTACTTAACACGCTTCACATCTTTTTTTTTTTTTTTTACAAGTTTTCAGTAATATAAAGTGTTTGGAAACAAAGTATTTGAATTTTTTTTTTTTAATCTTTGTAAATGATGATCTTTTATTTAGAAAAGATATTTCAAGATGAATCGTGGTCGCACCAAATGACTTTTTTTTCCAGGCCAGTGCCAATTAATCTTGAAAAACCCACTAAAATCACTTTCAAATTGTAATATGAATTGTCAGGTACACAACATTCTGAATGTTTGAACTACTGCATTAGATATGCTTGTTTTTATTATTTAAAATTGAGTTGTTGAAAATCCTTATACGTCATTGACCCTTCTAGAGCTTTGTGGCATCATTTATTAGTCAGGAAGTTGATTAAATGTCATTATACAGGAGTAATCCAGCTCTCTTGCTAACTACAAATGACCAAGCTCGTTAGCTTGGTTGCTAACCAGTCAGTAAATGAACCTAGGTCAGACTCAGAGGATGCACCATGATGTACACTGTCTCACTGACTGCAAACCATGCTGCATTTCTTCTATTCCAGCAGGGAAAGCAATGGTGTGACACCATTTTGTAACCTATGTTTCTCTCTCTGCCTGTTCCCTCAAATGTCAGCACTGTCAAACATGGTTGGTCACAGTACTAATTGGCTTCTCAAGTCTCTACTCTCTGTTTCCAGTCAGATTTACAAATTCACTGATTATAGTGATTCCATTGAGATATATGGTTTCCATTCTGAAATACTGCTGTTACAAACGCTGGCGTGAGAGGGTCCTTTGTCCAGTGAATGCTTGAAGTATAACACGGCTGAAACACTTTAAGTAACACTATGTTACAGCAAAAGTGTTTTATACCTGAACCATTTGAAAAGTTGCTATCACAGAGAGGGGTGTGATGTGATGAATCATTAAAATGATGACAGCACACACTTTCAGACAAACTCTCCTCAAAGACATTCCAGGGCTTCACTCAGTTGTTCACATAGAAACAGACAGTAGAATGAACTATGTGTATAAATAAGTGTCAAAGCAGAAAGGTTCTGGAGAAAAAAGCAGAGAGAAGGTTTTTCCTAAATGGATAATACCTCTGTGAGCTGAAAGCATTTTGTATTTCAAGACTATTGTTTGCATTGCTGGTGACTCTAAATCATTTTACATCACATTCTGGCTTTATGGGGTATTGCTCAAGAGACAGTCAACACTGATTTAGGCTACCATAGACATAAACACAGAAAGGGCTTTTTAATTCCCTCCACACAGTGAGGTCATTTGGAAAAACAATAAGCCACAGTGGTGCCCTGCTGAAGCCACAATGAAAATAACTGCATGCATTCTACTGTTTTTTCCCAGTATTCAGCAAAAACAGGAAATGAGTTTTCTAGCCTACACAGAGGAGAATTTATTTTAAGAGTCGTCAGCTCGAGTTGAATTTTTCTTAAAACTTCTTTAAATTGGTGGAATCTAGTAAAATAAATGTCACTGTACAGTTGTGAAGTTACTCTGCAATTTCATGGTAAGCAGAGGAAAATATACAGAGGGCATCATCATATCACTGCCTTAATGAGGCCACAATGTGATTTAGTCAGTGAGTTAACAGAGTAAACAATGGAAATTTAATTTCCTTCAAAAAAAGGGTCAAGTTAAATTCTTTTGGAAATCTAATAATAATTTCTGCTTAACTGGCATTTTTACTGTCCAATGTGCTGATTCAGTAGGAATATTGAGTTCTACAATTGTGTGTGTGTGTGTGTGTGTATGTGTTTATGTGTGTGTGTGTGTGTGTGTGTGTGTGTGTGTGCAGCAACACATACAGTATGTGTGGAAATGTTTGTGCCACAATCCAACAATTCATTATGATATCTGAATTTTCTGATAACAAATGACCACAAGTAATGTAGATCAATTAATTGTGAATATTCACAGTCAAATAATGATGGTTTTGCTATTCAGTAATTGCTGTGTATATTCCAACAAGACAATTACATGACCAGAGACTTTCATAAGGTCAATTGCAGCAGAGTAAAAGCCATCAGGTAAGTGTTATTTTAATAAACTCCTGGTGTACTTACAAACTTTCCAATGCATCGATTTATGAGTAAAGACCCTATTTGTACTACTGTAGAAGTTTGATAACAATCCAGGCATTATTAGTGGAGTAATTTACGAGATACTCTGGTGGGTCCGTTAGCGCCTGTACTAAGCCATGCGGCTGATGGCTCTAACTCCACCAGTTTGCGACAAAATGAAAAAAAAAGATGGAGCGGGTGGTTAGATAGACGTCATGGTGCATATGATCGCTTTAACAATGATTAATTGTTTGTTATTTTTCCAATGTAGCCACAGATGTCTTTCAAATTTGGGGTTTTACAGTCATTAAATCTCACACCAATCCCTGTTGTAGTTATTTAGTATTTAGATAGTCTGACATTTCTAATTGATGATGATTAATATCGTGGAATTCTGGCACAAATTTTCCTCTGTATATAAGCACTGTGTAAAAACAAGGGGAAGCACGCTTTAGCTTTTAGAAAGAGGCTGAGCTCTTTGTTTTTGTGTTGAACCGCGCTGGCTAAACACAGGCTTTGTTTGAAATGGGAAGAGACCTGATTTCTGAGCCTTTGGAAGCTGATATGGTACAATCAAACACTTACTATCAGTGTTTTGGCAGGGCTTTTTCTATTCATCAGCAGGGTTATCAAAACAATGTTGATTTTCTAGGAGCGGGTGCATCGCTGTTTTGTTGAGTGATTGACTTTTAAATCAAAACAGGATGTTTTCTGAGGAAATATTGCTGCAATACAAAACCAGTGCTTCCAGTTTTCATCAATTTGATGTACGTGCAATTTCATTACAGGCAAATACGGAGTAGTTCTCTCATGGTCCAAATCATACATATTTATCATTTACAGCACATAAAAAGTTTTGCCCAGTTACAATTAAAGTTATAAAAGTCTCCAATCAGTTCCACTCAGCTAACCTCCGATGTTTCTAACTAATTACTTGTGAATCATTCATCATTCAGTGTGGGCCTCCACCCTTCACAATCACAACATCCCCTCTGCCTCATCTAAGCCACACACAAAGAATTCCACAGTGATTGTTCACATCCACACTGCATCATTACTTTTGCTTTTGCTTCACTGTGCTTACTATCAATAAGCCAAATACTTACAGGTCTGTTCAAGTTCTCACAACATGCTTTTGAGAAAAATTTGGTCTCCCTCCTCCAAAGTTCCCCTCAGAGAGGATAAAAGCGTTGGATATACCACTTCAAAGAACTTTTAATCTCATATTTGCTTTGGCAAGGTCTTCAATTCACCCTGCAGGAAGTCGCCCAATCTCCTCTATTGTTGAGGTGAGATCTTGCACTCTGGATTTATATTATTCCAAAAAATGGTGCTTAACTGCAGTTTCAGTTCAAGTATTTTGACTAAACAAATAAATCCACCTTAAGCTTAACCAGGGCCCCTGCATTTCTCCCTGGGACGCTTTTTTTCCTCTTTTCTTTTAAAATTCAAAGGTTGGAAGGAAAGAAATGTCATTTGATTGACAGCGAGACATATCAAATTGCCCACAGTAAGAAAGAGGAGAGGACACATATGACTGCTCCCTGTAATAGTCTTAACTGGAGCATCAGATCAAAGCTGGACAGTCAGATAGGGGACACTGACAAATTGTATGGTTCTTGTGGTATTTGCGTTAAAGAATGTAGGATTACATAAATACCAGTCCTCGGGTTTCACTCGAGCATGGATATAATGTCTGTTGGTGTGTCTGTGCAATCCATGGTCTAAAGACTGGAATGGTGTTGACAGAATGGTTGAAATACACAAAGACAGTCTTTCATGTTGTTCTTAAATTGCCCTTACAATTAATCATAGCCGTACATCAGCCAGGTATTATATAATTTGGCTATTGTTGTTGAAATACTTTAAGCAAGCAAATCTACTCTCTGGCAGTCCTAAGCTACATTTTACCTTTGGCTCAAAATCAGGCATTTCAAGGTTTTTCTTTTCCTTTGAAGTAGTTAAGACATATTTATTCCTGCGTGAAAACATTACAAACTGGAAGCCCAGGTATGCAGATGGAGTAGACGGTCCTCCCAAGAATAAAACCCAACATCAGTCATTTTAGCAAATGCCCAATAATGAGATATATGCTTATGACGCAGATGTATTTCTCCAACAGTGATTTGTACAGTTTTAAAAGGCACAGAGAACCAATTGGGTTGTCCAATCAGAAACGGCTTGCTTATGTCACTCTAGAGGGAAATTATAGACAATGTATTTTATCATTTAATATGGAGGATTTGTTGCATATTTTTAACCCAAACCATGATACACTACTTCATAAACCATAACCAAGCTGTTTTGTGCCTTATCCAAACTAAACTGATCAGAACATTCTTTGTGGGCTGTTGCAAATGATGTATTAGTTGTTTAACTTGAAGGGTTTGTTGAGATGCAGCTATTAGAATAAACTTGTATTTCTTGATCTGTCCCTATCAGGTAAAGGAGACACATTACTGGACAGTGAGGTTGTCCTGACAAAAATGAAGCTTTTCAGCAACTTCAGCGAAGGACTCCTTAACACTGATGACTCTATATCCACCACCTCCACAGTGTCGGTCTCCAAGCAGGACATCTCAGACCCCACCAAAGCTCCTGAGGTGAATTCCCACCTTTATGTAAAGTCCGGACAGTCTCGGATGGAGTCTGGCTCAGACTACCTGACGGCAATTTTCTCAGACTCTCAGCTTCCGAGGCTGTACAAGTTTGAGTCGGAGGACTCTGGAGTGGAGCTACCCAGTGGAGCTAACTCTCCGTCCACCCCGACAGGCTCTGAGCAGAGCTTTGTGGTCCACAGTCGAGAGTCATCTTGCGACTCCTGCAACTTAAACTCTGACCCTACCACTCTCCCTGATGAACTATCCACACATGGACAGAACCCTGAGATTAAACCAGTAGAGGACTTGGTGGATAACAGTCTGAGTACAGCAGTGGATACTCAGGACGATGTGCTCATACCCTCAAATGAACTACGTTTTTCAGCTGAGAGAATACAAATGCACATAGGTGAGGACCTGGACGAGGACCTGGATGAGGAACAGTGTAGGGCTTCAGGAATCAGCCCTGAAGGAGATGAAGAGACATCTGAACAGCTTGAGGAGAACAGTGCTGTAACTGAAAGGATCTGTTCAGAGAGTACGAGGCTCAGGTTACAATCGTTGACAGAAGCCTGTGACGACGTGACTGGCAATGACTTTGAGCCGGCGCCTTTAAGACGGAGTGCCACCAGTGACAGCCTTGAGGAGTACATGGATGAATGCTGCAGACTCAGTGAGGTAAGAAGAACATCATGTCTAAACATGTTTACTCCAAACACTGACCTCAATCAATTTTGCATCCAAATGCACTGGTGCTGCCTAAAAGGAAAACTATGGTTTAATACCACCTGGGTCTTATTTCCATAGTTCTACTAATTAGGTAAATCAGTCATGCTAACATTGTAGCTTCATCGTCAAAGTAATTGCTGGGAACTCAGACAGCAGAGACAAGAAACTCGAGCGGTCAGACAATCAGACAACACTTAAACCTGATTAGCTTCCATTTCATTCAAAGTGAGCACACCTGTGATTTTGTGAATCCCTCTTTGCACAGAAAACACACAGCTGTGGTAAAGTTGGTCAAAGTTTATACTGTAATAGCTGTTTACAACCCATTTTTTTCTCTTCCAAATAATTTTGACTAACCTGCTTATTTCCAACTTGCCTGATTGTCTGACTCCTTGTGTTTCTAGACATGTCTGACCTATTTTTAGTGTATCGTAGGAGTATTACAGCATCTCAGCAATTTCCTTTGAGAGCTCAAAGTCCAGGATAATTACCTTTATATACCATCAGTATGCTCTTAAAATTCAATATACATTCAGTCTTAACAAACTTTAAGAAAGATTGTCTAAACAAGGCTATGTTGTCTAAGTTGGATGTTCTTAGCGTCTCAGGATCAAACACTACTGCTGAAACACAGTGAAACCAACACTTTGCATTCATACTGGATCATCCTTTTTGTGTGTTTGTTTTGTTGAATAAGGACAATTGTGGTTCATTGATGTTTGAGGAAAGTCCCCTTTGGATGAGCAACAAATCCATTTTATGTCCTCTGTCATTCTCTCTAATTTTAGACTCTTTCCAGCCTTCATGTCACCAGGTAATTGCATCACTGCAACTAAAATAAGGTTTTCAGAGTCAGTACTTATCTGGAGTTTATCATGTAATGGGAAAGTGTCCTTCAGTTATCAGACATGCTGCTTAATTTAGCAGCTGAACAAAATAATGTAAATAGTGCTTTCTGCATCAGGGGCATGACCAAAAAAACAACTGTACTCATTCATAAGGACCTGCAGGGGCATGTTTCATTCATGTTACAGGAAAAAAAGAGAGCCACTTTACTGTTCACATCCAAAATGAAAGGACAGAGTGTGCTCTACAAGGAGAGCACCTGACAGCTGTGGGAGTTGCTGAGTCAAAATCACCTGTTTGATGTACTGGAAACATCACAAAGCCGAGCTCTGACACTGTCTTTCATTATAGGTAGCTATCACCGTGACAATCTGATACAGTCACAAGTTTTCCATACTAATAACATGTTTGACTTTTGTGAGACAAATTGTGGAAATCATAAAAAAAACTGATAAAACAAAATGTTTAATATACGTTTGAAGCAACAACTGGCATTCTAAACTGGGAGTATGGTTTAGTATGGTGAATTTATTGAATTGGCATTTTTTTCTATGGACCTTTTTTCCACCAGTTTAATCGTTAAAAAGGCCCAAAACCTATGTGTTAGAATTTGACTGGAACCTGACCTAACAAAAAAAAAAAAGAGTAGAAGTAAATAAATTAAATTGACTTAAAACCAAAAAAAAAAATAAAAATAAAAAATACAAACCCACAGAAACACAAAAAAAAATATCAAGAGGAGAAAAGAAAATATAATAGTCAATAAAACAACTGATTACATTATTATAACAGTATTATAATGATTATTACTTTCGAGACAATGTTACATTATGTGAAATTTGATGCTAGAAATCTATTGAGTTACTTCCTAGACCATTGGGAGTTCATATAAGAATACATATAAATATAATGAATAAATGAACAATTTGAACGATTTAATTCATATTAAAGATTGAGTTGGTCTGTACATGTTAAAAGCCAGCATAGTGCTACAGTAACTCTTTGTGTGTTTTAATTTCACCTTTACTTGCAACTTTTCAATAAACCTGTGGACAAGGGGGCAACTGTCTTCAGGGTCCTGATGTTAGGAAGTCATTTAATCTGTCAAGTTATATACAGCACATATACCGAGGGCAGCACAATGCCCCCATGCTGCAGATCTTGGTACAGGGGGCACGGGGGAGCAAGCTGTTAGCAGATCTGAGGGTGTAGATGGAAGTTATTGGTGTAACCAGTTCCTGTAGGTAGGGAGAAGCAGAACTTGTGTTATGTGTGTTTTTGCATCGTGATCTTGGCAGTGCTGTTCTGAATGTACTGGAGCTTCGGGAGGCTCCTGCCAGGGACCCATGTAAAGAACACGTTGCAGTAGTCCAGTTAATATGGTATCGACTATAGACTTTTTTAATGGAAGACAGTTTCACATGTTACAGTAGGAGAGAGGCCAGATGCATAAAACTGTGTAGATTCATGACTAAAACTGTGTGTGCTCACAAAGTCAGATTTATTCTTTTTCATCAGATGTATAAAGCTGTGCATACGCATGGTTCTGTTTTATAAATCATAAATAAGTCATTATAAATGAGTCATTGAAGAACTGTGCGCATGTGCACAGGACCCAATCCCACTCATTTCCCTTTTCCACAGTTAGTCATAATTAGATGATGACACACCCCGAACCAGCTGTTTTCATATCAGTTGAAAACCGCCCGCTCTGCCAGTCTGTGCACCTGTCAGTGAAACAAACAGGAAAGAAGAAGTGCTGAATCAGCATTGTGCTGCACCGTCGAGGTTCTCCAACAGTATGAACGGCTGTCATTATGCCTGACCATTACAAACAGCTGTGCAGCTCTTTATAGCGTCCATTAATTCATAGTATAGACCTGAAAACCACAGTCAGCAGTGATATCTCAGAAATGTAATCAAATCAATTAGTTTGTAACTCTCTTGTCTTATCTTCACAAGGTGTGAAAGATTTTCACTCATCACATCAGCCTCAGAACGCTTTAGAAACATTTGTATGATGTTACCCATCATTTACACATCTGACCCTTTGTGTTCATGCTGGTTCACCATTACACTGCCATGACTTACTGATACACTTGATTGCAAAGTGGTGCTCTTACTTATAAAATAATCACTTTTAAAATGTGAATTTAAAATTAGGCACCAAATGTGTCAACATACTAGAACACAGGGTTTAAACAGCTCAAACCTTTCAAGCTTTTACTGTATTTCGAAGCTACAAATGTTGCGCCGCATCCTTCCCATCTCTTCCTCAAAGTCCTTTCAAAACAATGCCATGTTCAAAGACCTTGCTGTAGACAAGGCTGGCAGTCAGACAGAGGCCGTGAGGTGGGGAGGGCATGCGTTACAGTGTGCGGCAGCTTTTTCCTTTGGCTTGCATGTCATGCAGCACCTGTTCATCTGTGCTCAGAGACTGGAGATTTTCTGATCCTGCAGATACTATTGCTGACCGCCAGCCCCTCTCTCTCATCTGGACCCTCCCTGCTTTCCAAGCCCAGAGCACGGCAGCCTACCTGAGTGTATCAAATAGGTGTCAAATACTTCAAATGGCTCACATATTTACCCAGATAAAGGCTCTTTGATAGGTCTCTGGGGCCCTTGTGAGGTAATGACGTGTGGCAGTGGCTTTTCGGGGCCCAGCATGACAGACTCTAGGGGTACATTGTTGAAAGGCAGTAAGGTGGTATGCCCCCCACCCCCATCATCATCACTTGTCACCACATCTAATAATGTAATTCCTTTCCCTGCTAAATGGGACTCTGTAGTCCTGGGCTGAAGGATATTAGACTTTTCTTGCCTCAGATATTTGAAGATCAAGAGCTTTTCTCAGTGTTTACGCCCACGTCTTTTCTCTCCTACTCTGTTCCACTCCGTCATGCTGCAGAAGCCAGTTTACTAATGTTACAATGACAAGAAAACTCAAACACTGCCAGGTTGAGTAAAATACATCAAGAAAAAAAATCTATAATGTCTGCAAATCCCAGTGCTGGAGATATTACGTGCATAGCTGTCATATTTCCATCATCAGGCAATAACAAGGATCATATACAACTGCTTAGCGGTGTGTTTAATCTTAGTATCCACTTTCAAAGCATTCTTAACTCATCAGCGCTAGTGTAAAGTGTTATTATTAAATGCATCTTGTTTACTTGCATTCCTCAGCTGAACTTCATAAATGAGAACAGCACACACATGTTCTTGCCAGCTCTTCTGGAATGTTGTTTTCATTCACATAGCTACTCCTTGGAGGAATTCAAGTCCCAGAGAGGACAGCTTTGGAAAGCTGCAGGTAAATGATGTATAGGTTATATAGCACTGTCTATGTTATATCTATCAGAGTGTTCATTTTATCAACAAGAACTACAGCAAGAGAAGTTTGCTGATGTCTTTTCAATGACTAAAACCTTACCTAAACTAAATAAAAAGTATGTTTTAATAAACTAAAACATATAAACATTATAAAATATATGTACCATTTAGCAAAAGGTTAAACACAACAACGTAACTTTAGCAAAATACAAGTTTGTAAATCACTTTTTATTGCTCGCCAAGCGACGCCACACCACACCATACTATACCATACTATACCATACCATACTATACCATACCATACTATACCATACCATACTATACCATACCATACTATACCATACCATACTATACCATACTATACTATACTATACCATACTATACCATACCATACTATACCATACCATACTATACCATACCATACTATACCATACTATACTATACTATACCATACTATACCATACCATACTATACCATACCATACTATACCATACTATACTATACCATACTATACTATACCATACTATACTATACCATACTATACTATACCATACTATACCATACCATACTATACCATACTATACTATACCATACTATACCATACTATACTATACCATACTATACTATACCATACTATACCATACCATACTATACCATACTATACTATACCATACTATACCATACTATACTATACTATACCATGCTATACCATACTATACCATACTATACCATACTATACCATACCATACTATACCATACCATACTATACCATACCATACTATACCATACTATACTATACTATACCATACTATACCATACCATACTATACCATACTATACTATACCATACTATACTATACCATACTATACTATACCATACTATACCATACTATACCATACCATACTATACCATACCATACTATACCATACTATACTATACTATACCATACTATACCATACCATACTATACCATACTATACCATACCATACTATACCATACTATACCATACCATACCATACCATACTATACTATACCATACTATACCATACTATACTATACCATACCATACTATACCATACTATACCATACTATACTATACCATACCATACTATACCATACTATACCATACCATACTATACTATACTATACCATACTATACCATACTATACCATGCTATACCATACTATACCATACTATACCATACTATACCATACTATACCATGCTATACCATACTATACTATACTATACCATACTATACTATACTATACCGCACCATACTATACTATACTATACCATACTATACCATACTATACCATGCTATACCATACTATACCATACTATACCATACTATACCATACTATACCATGCTATACCATACTATACTATACTATACCATACTATACTATACCATACTATACCATACTATACCATACCATACTATACCATACTATACTATACCATACCATACCATACTATACCATACTATACCATGCTATACCATACTATACCATACTATACCATACTATACCATACTATACCATGCTATACCATACTATACTATACTATACCATACTATACTATACCATACTATACCATACTATACCATACCATACTATACCATACTATACCATACTATACTATACCATACTATACCATACCATACTATACCATACTATACCATACTATACCATACTATACCATACTATACCATACTATACCATACCATACTATACCATACAATACCATACCATACCATACAATACCATACCATACCATACTATACCATACTATACCATACTATACCATACTATACCATACCATACTATACCATACTATACCATACTATACCATACCATACTATACCATACTATACCATACAATACCATACAATACCATACCATACCATACTATACCATACTATACCATACCATACCATACTATACCATACTATACCATACCATACCATACTATACCATACTATACCATACCATACTATACCATACTATACTATACCATACTATACCATACTATACAATACTATACCATACCATACTATACCATACTATACCATACTATACCATACCATACTATACCATACTATACCATACTATACCATACCATACTATACCATACTATACCATACTATACCATACCATACTATACCATACTATACCATACTATACCATACCATACTATACCATACAATACCATACCATACCATACTATACCATACTATACCATACTATACCATACTATACCATACCATACTATACCATACTATACCATACCATACTATACCATACCATACTATACCATACTATACCATACCATACCATACCATACTATACCATACCATACTATACCATACTATACCATACTATACCATACTATACCACACCATACTATACCATACTATACCATGCTATACCATACTATACCATACTATACCATACTATACCATACCATACAATACCATACTATACCATACCACACTATACCATACAATACCATACTATACCATACTATACCATACCATACCACACTACACTATACCATACTATACTATACTATACTATACCATACTATACCATACCACACCACACTATACCATGCTATACTATACTATACCATACCATACCATACCATGCCATGCCATGCCATGCCATGCCATGCCATGCCATGCCATAACATAACATACCATAACATAACATAACATAAACTAAACTGAAATGGCTTTATCTGCTAAACTATGACAATAATTAAAGAACTAAAATTGAATCAAAATCAGGGGCTAACAGTACCAGAAGAGCATATCCAGGCACATATGTAGTGTTTTCCAGTTCCTGTCTGGGTACTTAGACAGATATAGTGCAGGGAATTGACTGCTGTTATAAAAGGATCGGTGTCTGGCTGGGAGAAGCAGTGTATGTGATCTACGTGTACCTTCCTCCCTATCTGGATGCTCCACACACATCTGGTGCTTCATTCCTTTCTACCACTGTCATGTTTAGGAAAGTATTTTGGATGCGGCAGAGATAATGGAAACATCTACAAGAGAGGGCCAGAAGAGGCTTGGGTTTTATTGTTTTATCATGCTCATGTTTTAAATGATGATGTTTTAAATCACTGATGTGAAATAAGGATAATGAAATCATAAAACCATGGTAACAGGAAAGATATTGTCCAATGTTTCACAAAATAACAAGGATAGCCCTGGTAACAGCTATACAGCAAATAACACTCACTCATTTAAAATAACGTCTTCCACATTTAAACATGGAAGAGTAAAATCTGTGAATGACTGTGTAGCCATACAGAGAAAAACATGGTTTCACCTTGGATTTATGGTGCTGTTGGTACCTGTAATAACTCGAAAACATGGTCATTAGTTAAAATAAAACAGGCAGCACAACAGAAACCTTTCTAAGCTTTACTCCACACTTAAACCCCTGAAACCAATTGGTTGGTTGGCTGGTCCGCCAAGACTGAAATTCCTCACCAACTATTGGATTGATTACCATGAAATGTGGTTCAGACATTCATGGTTCTCTTACATTGGATCTTATCCAATGGTGCTCTCATGACTATTCCTCTTGCACCCCATGAGGTTGAAATGTTTGTTTTTGAATGAAATACTTTTCCAAAGGAGGTATCTCATCATTTTTTTCCAGCAGGTAAACCTACTTAAAAGATTGACACAAAATTTGGTACACACATCCATTGTTCCTTGACAAGAAATCCAATTCACTTTGGTGATCCTATGACACTTTTGGTTTTTGGACCAAATACCTCAACCGACATTCTAATGGATTGCGATATTTGGTGCGGACATTTTTGTTCCCCCTGTCAAGATGAATTATAATAACATCTAGCACCATGATCACATCAAAATGTCAGTCAGACAATACCTTGGTTTGCGACCAAACACCTGCAAAACTAATGAAATTCCTATCATCCCCAGCTGGATCTTTGTGTTTGGTGCCTAACACACAAGGTCTGTCCCAATCTCATACTAAATATTAACTGTATATAAAGTGTACTGTTTTTGCAGTTGGTATACAAGAAATGAACATACTTCACAGTTATATATTAATATTATTAACTAAATACTTTTAGTCCCAATTTAATTTCAATCTAGAACCAATCAACCCATCAGTTTAAGGGCTACTATTCAAACAATGTGGATGGTCAATTTTTTTTAAATGTTAGAATTATCATTTGGACACTCCTGCTTAGCTGCACCATAAATAACCCTCAGATGATGATATGTAACATATATATTTTGCTCCTGGCTCCTTTTCACTCACGAGGCTCCATTTATCATCTTCCTAACAGTGGAACGAGGGAATTCCTTATCTGATCTTATGTTCACCTCAGACAATATTAGATCCAGTGTTTCATACTGTGCAGTCGCTGTAGGCCTTTAATATTATTCATACTTTATTTGTTATATCAGACATGCAGCTTTTCACATCCCTGTCACCTCCTCAGTCAGTCCATGTGTGAGACACTGTTGCCCCTTGACTCATGGAAACACAGAGGAAGTACAGCAGGGTGTGTGTCTGTTTGTTTGTGTGTCTTTGCCTTTTTTTAAATGGCTCTGTGCACGCAAAAGGGGGCATTCCTTAATCTCACTATCTCTTCCCGACTGTGGATCACTCACTGGTCTCTGTGGGGCCACAGATAAGATCAGCCCCACCCTCACCCACGCCATGAACAAGTACCCCTGAGGAAGTGAGGGTCATCTCCTGGTAGGAAAACCCGTCCTTATCTTAATTAGTCACCAATAAACTACTACAGGTCTGATAGACTGGATGCGGTGAAGAGGTTCTAATGACTCGACAGGAAATCCATTGGCTTACAATGACATAAACCTTTTGAGCCCAATATTGTGTCAACAATCACACCCCTGCATCAAAAAGTCTTAACTCACATCTGCAAATATACATAGACATCATACACGCACTGCTAGAATCAGCACTGTCTTTCCAGAGAATAAAGATCCTTATAGATATTTTTGACTATCATAAGTAAGCCAGATGATGCTGTGTGGACATCCATGGTTACTGTGCTAATAGAAGCTTATGTAGCATAAATGTGTGGTGCAGATTTGCCAAAATATAAAGAAATACAGGCCAAAAATAGGACTAAGCTATTTATTTTTGTTATTATATAATCTCCTTTTAGCTAGGGTTTGGTCTCCATCAACTCCTGAGAAGAATATCTGGTTCTTAAGCTGCTAAATGTCCCACTGCGTTCACTTTGTCTGTCTGCTGTTTGGTGATGAGCAGGTAGTGTTTGTTTTTTTACTGAAACATATGTCTTCTGCTAGAAACCTGGTTTATGGGAGCAAAGGCCGTGATTAAAAAAAACCCAAACAATGTACTAAAAGATGCTAAAATGCTCTGCCGTTAGTATGAGTGACATGATATGAGTCATTTGATCCACTGATCATATAAAATCAAGTTTCTAACTTTGTTAAAAATATCAAAATATATATCAGACATTTCTCAAAATATCATATGAGCTGCCTATCTGTGCTTATGCCATATAAAATACTGTCAATGAAGTCATACAACAGATATTAAATGGAATTAAAACATTGACTTTTAGTGGAACAAGATCTAACTCCAGCTCAAAGTATGCTGAGTTCCTTATTATGTTCTATGACACAATTAAAGTGAGAGAGAAAGCTGGAGGTATAGTGTCCTCTGCTTCACTGCTGTGTGGGAACTGGTTCATGGTCAAGGGCCTGTGTGATCTTGGAGAAGTTTGTCCATCAGAGGAAATGAGTGATGTCAGTCTTCCAGCCTGTTATGGCTGCTGGCCCATTGTTCAGCCAGTGTTTCCATCACAGCCCCCAGCTGACTGGAGTTTCAGCGTCAGCAGCACAGGAAAGGGGTTTCAGAGGAGGGGGACAAAGACCACGACCTGAGCTCACATATCCTGCTTTTGTTGGGACACTTTTAGGAATGTTGATGACAGGATAAATATTTGCTCAAAATTTCCTTTTTTCATAGTGTTGAAAAATGTGAACATCTGCACCTGCACTCACATTATCCCAACCGTACCGTACTCAAGCACGGTTACCTCCCACAAATTGCACAAAAACATATAGACAGTTTACTCTCATAAAACATACACAGGTGTGCGTTGGCGTGCTGTGCGCCGGTAAAACACAACACAGCCGATCAAGTAACACAACTCACTATGATTAAAAAGTGCAAGCTTGTTCTTCTGAGTCATGCCTGTGTAGTATGCAGTACTACATACTGGTGTAAAAGCAGACGTCCTGATTCAACCCTTTACTCCAGTAAAAGTAAGACTTAGTTTAATGACTTAGAAGTCGTCAAATGACTTACTTTAACGAATTTCCTTAGTTTATATAATGCAGATTTGTAAAATATTACTTTTATGAAGGTCACAGTCACTGACAATAAACTTAGCATTTCATAATTGTGGTAGCAGCGGTGCAGCAGATGTAATGAAGTCCACGCAGCACGCTGGATGCAAACTAATATTAAGCCTATAGCCTTTTCATTATAATGTCGATGGACATAAATTGAGTTCTTTTGCCTCAATAATGATACAATAATACACAATCTATCTATCTATCTATCTATCTATCTATCTATCTATCTATCTATCTATCTATCTATCTATCTATCTATCTATCTATCTATCTATCTATCTATCTATCTATCTATCTATCTATCTATCTATCTATCTATCTATCTATCTATCTATCTAGTATACAGTATGTTACATACCTTTCTACATGGAGCCAGCATAACTCAAATATCTGTAGATTTCATTACAACACCTTCATTTGTACTGTACCATGGAAATGTGGAAAATGAGAAATGTCAAAATGACATGCAAGTTGATTCTGAAATGGATGTAATGATTATGCAATAAAGTCAGGATGAAGGTTGAAGCAAAGATAAAGAGCGACACCCCTACTGGATGGTGTTAACATTCATTTATCTGGAGACAAGCAGCCAGTGGTAATGGAATGCTTATGTGCAGCTTATGTGGTTCACTTGTGAAAATGCTTTTAGAAACCAGAACATAAGACAAGAGCATCAACAATAAGGTTAAGGTTTAAAGTTTCCCTGATGTAAATTGTTGAAGCAAAGACTTCTACTGAGTTATTTCTTTTAAATACATTTCCCAGGCAGGGTAGGACTCAAACCCCTAAACAGTCAGTGTAAGTTTACATGTTCTTCCACTCATTTAGTTTCTCATGTTTACGTATGCGGACACCACAAGAGCATCCATCACCTGCTCTTACAATCACGATAAAATAATACAATGTGTAATGGTGAAATTTCAGACAAGGTATGTGATTTAATATTTAGGCCTCTTAAGTTGTAAATACATTTAGTAAGTAAGGGGTCATTTTCATTTCAACTTCAAGAGATACGTCCACTGGGAACTGCTCAAGGCCCTGTAGCTACATTGTAGTCTACAACTGTAAGAAAGGTGTGTCCTTAATGGGGACTTATTCATGTAGTGCACAGCATATATATAACCCTTTGGCACTTGTTTAAAGAGTGATATATTTGTAATACGGTTTTAAATGGTATTAGTAGCTAGGTTTACAACCACAGACAAAACAAAAAAACACCCAGAAGTTGCACATTTGATTTTTTTAGTGTCCCACTCCTCTTGGTATATTGTTTATTGTGTTCTTTGATAGAAAAAAAGTCATTATGATTAGCTTAAAGCCAATCAGTGTAATATGTTCTGTTATGTGATTATAGCATCTCTCAAATTATATTGACGGGACAGACTTTAAGCTTATGACACAATAATGTGATGTGGACAAGCTATTCTGACACTAAACATATTTATCTGTATCAACAATCATGCATCTGTATCAATGTGAAACAGATGTGGAGGGTCATTCCGAAATGCCAAGTTCAGTGTCACTCTGGCTTGAGTCTGTGGAATGGAGTTTTGGCCACTCCATTTAGAATGGGCTGGAAAGGTAACTAAACAAAGGCTTACAGTGTATGAGTCTCTCCTGCCTTTGAAATGATGTGCAATCTGCTCTCCTGCACAGAACAGCTTGCTAGTCCGTTATATCAGTGTCTGTGGAAATTTTGTCCCATGATGTTTTGAAGCTTTTCCATCCGGACAATAATAATACTGATGTTGACTCACCTGAATCATCATCAACATCACAGGATCCCTGCTGGACCCCCTGCAGATTGCCTACCGGGAAAACAGGTCAGTGGATGATGCAGAATCTGATTATCAGTTATCTGTGCCTGCCTCCACCTGTCTGTGGATCACAAACTTATTGAAAGTCAGGAAGCAGCAGGTGAGGCTGGGAAAATCACATCCTGCACCTGGACAGTCCGCACTGGTACCACCCAGGGATGTGTGCTCTCCCTTCTGCCCTCTACACCAATGACCACACCTCAGGAGATCTGTCTGTTCAACTCCTGAAACCAGCAGACAACACAGCACTCATCTGCCTCATCCAAGACAGAGAGGAGCCTGTATACAGTCAGGAGGTTAAACAGCTGACCCGGTGGTGCAGTTGTAACAACGTGGACCTTTCTGGGTTCCACAATCTTCCAGAAAGTGGGAATCCAACATCAACGCAGTCATCAAAAAAGACCCAGCAGAGGACGTTCTTTCTTTACTCAACCTGCCTCAGGAGCTGCTGATCCAGTTCTATTCTGCAGTCATCAAGTCTGTTCTCTGCACTACAGAGTCAGGGGCAATGGGCAGAGAAAATCACTGCAGACCCCCTCACATCCTGGACATAACCCATTCCACCTTTTTCCCTCTGGCAGGTGCTGCAGAAGATTGTACACCAAAACTAACAGAGGAATCATTTCTTGCCCCTCGCCATTAATCTTATGAACAGTTAACTCAGTCACTGTGACCTACAAATGATACATATTTATTTTAGTTTAAGATACAAAATATGCAATACATTTTACTCGTTACTGTACATAACTTTAAGTCTTCACTTCTTTGCACAAGTTGTATTCTGTTTACAGTTCACAGAAACAGTTCCACCTGTAGTCAGTCATTATGTATATTTCTAAAGATTGTTTTGTTAGTATATCGAGAGCCTCTAAACCTGAGTTAGATTTGTTGTATCCATGAACATACTTGGCCAATAAAATGATTCTGAATAAAGTACATTGTTAATTTATTGGAATGTGTGGCATGACTGCAATTGAATTAAAAGTACTGGGTATCAGTAAACCATCCTTTGAGATTCTAGCTTATTCAAACAGCAACAAAAGACTCATAGCTCACTCCTGGTGTCTGTCTAACATACGCACCTTCTGCTTATCCAGGGACAGCAGAGCTCCAACCCTCTGGGCTCTGGACTTGGATACCTGGAGCACATCTGCCAGCTCATTGAGAAGATCGGCCAGCTGCAGGAGACCAACCTCCGGCTACAGAGACAGATCTGCAGCCTGCAGAAAGATGGCAGGATGACAAAGACCAAAGAGGTGTGTGTCTGTTAACACTGTAGTGTTTTTACTTGTTTTTTTTTTTCAATTGTGAGCTCCACAACTTCATGAAAATGTAGTCTCTGAAGAACCATCTTAAACCACTACTGAGTAACTGATTGAAAGTAGCAAAATAGACATGAATTGAATTCAAATGCACCAGCTGCACTGTTTCACCAAATTCCTGAATTTAAATATCCATGTACAGTACAGTTTGATTTTTCAATGTGAACACAAACTCCAAGTGAGTGAGTGCTCAGGATCCAAGTGAGGGAACAATGTTCTGCATACAGCTGAAGTAATATATAGTAAATAATAAAAAGCAATCCCAACAGGCATTGTTTCTCCTGTAAGCATCATCAGCTGGTATGCCAGTAAGTTGCACAGAAAACAACGTGGGAAATAAAATCCACAGCCTGCTGTTGTTACTTACTCTGATCTCAATGACTACACCAGCTCTCTGTTATCTCAGTGCTCCAAAGAAAAACACAGGTAACTTGTGTTCTTTTCAAATGTTTTATCAGAGCTATGGTCTTTTACAGCAGGACAGCAACTGTGAAACCCTGTGAAGAAACATATTTTGTGTGGTTCATGGCTCCCAGGAGAGACCATTGAAGTCTCACTGAAATATACATTTATTTTGGCATATTTGATATATATTAGAATTAAAAATTTCTGCAGTGATGGCAATCTGAAAATCTGACAAAGTTGGCGCTAGGAAAATACTTTTTGTTTAGTGCACCTTATTCAAAGCTCCTGCTACAGTATAACTGTATGCTCCAGGTCTCATCTTCTCAGATCATGTCTCAGTTGTCATATCTGTTAAAGCAGTTTAAGTTTAAAACTGGCTGATGCACAGAGACTCCTTCACATTGATTTGTGCAGTATCAGGCACTAAAAATAGTTTATTGTATTATTTTAATTTAATAGCAGGACGTTATCCAGCTGGATGGTTGAAGTTGTCAACCTTGCTCTTTGTGATCTGAATCAGTGATTTTTTCATATTTCTGAGGTCACAGGACTAAACCTTCTGACTATATAAACATTTGTATTGAACTGTTCTCTAAATAGGAGGAATGTTGCTTTCTTGTGTGATGCCTTGGCACTAGGCACAGGATACTAGTCCAGTCAGTTTGGGCTCAGAGGCCGGAACAGCTTTCCTCTGGAGCATTGGGTAAACCCAGCAGGGGGTCCAGGACTTCAAAGCTTTCAAAGAAACCAGGCAAAGAGAGTGACAGAGTGAGAGAAGAAATGTATGTAATTTATATAAGCAGGTTTTTCAACCTTATAAACTCTCATATTTTAACATCCTTTAGCAATATTTCTATATCCGCATGAAGACGTAAAAAAGGTCTGAATCTTGACTCCTGACAGATGGACCACACTGGCAGCTCTCCCAACACTTTTTTGTCCAATCCCCTGCTGTGATATTGTCAAAGGCAAAATCCACGACTGGATACAAAGATGACACATCAAAAGAAGAGCAGCCCAAACTGGAACAATGCTCAGTGTGCATGTGACAGCTCCGGTCCACTTGTCACATCAGCACCAAAAGCACAGTTGAATGTACAGAGAGCAGACTAACAAAAAACAGTTACCAGTTACTCCCCACCCCCATCAAGCAGTGCAGTAGACCACCAGACCACCTCCAGTTACATTTCTCTTGAGTGGAGTCTCTTCAGTTATTTGGGGACAGTAAACAAAGGAAGTGACATTCCATGATGTCTTTTTTTCTCCTTGACTGACTGTGAGGTACCTCCAACAGCCTTACACTTTGCTGATGGGTTAAGGGTCATTGACTCTCCATGAGAATTCCTAAAGATGTGACAAACTCCTGTGTGGGGCTGTACCATAGTAGTGTTAAAGTGAATACTATTGTCTACTAAAGTCCCTCAGCATGCAAACAGTAAAGCCAATGGAGATGCATTAACTTAATATTAGCTACAGTATTAGCATAGAGCCTATAATCACTTTTGCTGAAATGCTAACATGCTTATATTGGCACTCAACCAGCAAGTTTTTTATTCACATTAAAATATTCCATGTTTTCATTTTCTGATCTGATGCCCCTATTGGTAACAAATCAATATTTAAAATATAATTCATAACGTTTTGTCAGCTTTAGGAACAAACCTATTAGCTTATAGTTAAAGAGATTATAGTTTGGGGTAGAATAACTACTTTTTTGTTAAAGATCCCCCCAGATATTTATTTGGTCAAAAACTGAATACCTAGAGGTTTAACAAGAACAAAAACCACGAGGTATGACAGCAGCTAGCCTTCACTTACCCCATAACTAATATAAATGACCAGTGGTTATGTAAGAAAGCTAGGAGAGAGGTGCTTTTCTGCTGATATCATGGAGGAAAATATGTGTGTGTAGGCTGATGTGCAGTTGGACGTTGCTCTAGAGGCCCATTTGAACCTTTGCCTCCACAGTAGGGGAAAGGTAACTCCAGAGCAGGCAAAGAGGTTATTTGGCTAAAATCAGGAAATGATTTCACACAATGAGCCGCTTGGGTTACATGATGAGCTGTGTGTGTGTGTGTGTGTGTGTGTGACTATAAATGTGATTCTACACAATAGAGCAGGAAAAACACATTTCATCCTCTGGCTTTAATCCAGGTGACACTGCTTTTGCAGGCGGCTCCTGCGTAGTTATTACTATTATGGGATCTGACGTGGAAGGGATGCCGTTTAGCATGGAATGATGTGAACTTCAATGAGACTGATATTCTAGGATGACTCAGATTATATTTTTCCTTCTTCTACTGAGTACAGGTCACAGGAGGAACATACAGTATACTGACACACATAATGGTGCATACCATAAAGCCAAATATGTAGGAGGATGATTGGTCCACACATGCAGGCTATTGAGTCATGGCTCTGTGTGACCACCCTTAAGACAATGGAAAATCGCCATGATGTTAGCAGAGTGGAGCAGTGAACTTGTGGCTGTGTGTGGGGAAGATGATCATATAAAGAAATCTGTTACAAGCTGACATCAGCTCAGCCTGAAAGTAGAAAAAAGTGTTGGAAACAGAACGTTCGTAGCAGTCTGAAGCTACTTCATTATTTGACACTTTGGCCACCTTTAATATGAACATTCAAGCTGATAACATTATATGATTAAAAATAAGGAAAAGCATAATAGGTCTCCTTTAAAAAAAAATATGCTAACTGTAGATCAATATCTGTTCTATTGTGAAACACATATTTGCAGAAATAATTTGAATAAAAATCAGTCAAATGTGAAGATATGACAACAGCAAATCAGTAGAAATTCATGAAATACAATACAATATCCAGCTGTTTATGTCTTCTTCCTTTCATCTTTGTTAACAGGACTTTTTTAATCAGCACTGCAGCTGTGGTGCAGCCAGTCTGGCCTTTCAGGACACACAGAAGCGACAGTCCAGAAGTGAATTTTTGTCACCCAGCGGAACCCTCTCTGACCTGTCCACCATCCCTGAGGTCACCCGGCACCCACTCCTATCAACCAGGAGAGGTAAAGCTGACACATTTGAGGTGCTGACCATCTTGTGCACAAAGGGCATCTCCGATCTCCTTTTTGAAAAGCTGGTAGATGAACTGTAAAGCACATTGTAGGAATCATACTGACACCTTTGGTTATGAACATACACACGTGCGCACACACACATTTTCCTGACATTTCAGGGGGATTAGATAGACTGGATAATCTTTTGGCTTCTTTTCATAATTGCCAACTTAAGTTACAGTCTCACTCAAAACTGATTGTTGTGAGTTCATGACATGTAGCTGAGTCCCCTGTAGGTCACTGAAACCATCCCAAATTGAACTGAGCATTTAATTACTAGTAGTATCACCACTTAATAACCTGCTCCAGTTGCAAGTGTCAATAAACACACATGGCACAACCATATATTAATGTTTTAATTTCAGTGTTTGTCTGACACTTTCCTGAAATGGATCTTATAGGTGTGTTATTAAAAAGCTTTAGCAGTTCTTAAGTTTCATAACCTGACCTCGCTGCAACCCCATGTGTTTTAAGGCCTCAGTGTTTACCTTGTCATCAGACACCAGCTCCAGGTGATGTTAGTCATTTGGGAACACAGTAATCTCCCCAAATGTTATCCTTTCTGTTGTGTTTTTAGAATGGCTCATGCTGCCTTAGGTTGGTTGGTGGCTGATAGCTCAGTGGCCCCCGCGGGGAAGATGAAATTATAACTCTAGCAGGGACACGGGCGGAATTCCTGGCATCCTGCTCATGACAGGAACTTATAATGTCCCGTGGACTCTGGAATGCCTCGGTTCTTCCTCTGACGGGCAGGAAACTGGATCTGGAGAAGAGGTTGAGAGGTCAGGGGAGATGGGGGGGCCCTTTGTAGGTGTAGTAAATAGAAATGAAGAGCTCTGCCAGGGCAAATATTCAATATGAGACTGAAGAATTGAGTTTTATTGTTGTATACTAGTCACAGATTATTAGAAGTGTTTACACAGGAGCATGTGTATGGATTAATGAATTATAGACTACATAAAAAAAAAAGAAAAAAAGGAGTGTTTTATTAGATTTGTTGAAGTGCAAGGTTAGAATAAGGTTGTTGCTGTCATTGACAAAGAGAGAAGTGTAAAGCTGTAGTCCTTATGTAGGGTTTTCATAGCAGAGTGTCATGGTCAGTAGAAACTGTTGAGCTCCTGTGATAAGGGAAGATGTATTTACATGTATGTGTGGGGAGTGGAATGAGCAGAGGTAAGAAAATACAGGCCTGTGCTGATTTCCATCACCATATGTCATAACAGTCATCACTCCCTCCTCAACATGGAGCAAAGGCCTCCAACACGTGAACAAACACTGCACCTCCCAAACCAAACCTACATACAGTATATGTACACTTTAAAAGTCATAACTCATTGAAATTAAAAAAGATCAGTCTTCACATATGTTGTAAGTCAGAGTAACCATTTATATAAATTATATATATGAACCATTTCTAAACTCTCCTGTGTGAATAAAACTGGCTTTGTGATGATACAATTTTGGGCCCTCAGCAGATCCCCCACCCTAGTTTCCAATGTCACCAATACTGCAGTTCCTTTCATCTCTGCGGAATTTTTTTTATTATAGATTAGATTTTCTAGCCTCTCATCAGCCTTATTTCAGCTGACAGTCAAAGTTATAAAATAGCAGTGAACACAGTGGATCACTTAGCAGCCAAAGAGACAGATATTTTTTCTGAGGAGTTGGTGAAGACCAAACCAGAGTTAAAAGTGGAGTAAATATTGTTAATTTGCAAGAGTCTGTAAGTTTTAACCATTACAGTACATACTGTTCATGTTATACGCCCTCACTGTATGTTATTATAATTTTGACCCGGTCTAAGAATCTCCTCATAAAAAGTGTCTATACTAAATGTTGAACCACAGATGTGTTTAGAAAGCATCAATAGTGGATCTGACTGATCAATAAATGTGATTAAACCTTGATTCATGTGTCAGAGAGCAGAGAGAGTGTATTTTTTAGCTTTTACACCACTAAACATCTCCTATCACACAATATCATGTCCTATTTTACCTAAGACATGAAAATATAACATAGCAATAATGATGTAAATGTATTTTATGTAAAGTGAAAATAACAAGAACTTTATGGAAGTGTGGGGTTTATTGTATAACCATTAGAGCCATCAGTCTTCACTGCTACATCATAAAAAGAAATCCTTATTAAAACTATGAACTATTCATTTACCTAAAACACATGTCAATAGATATGGATCAAATATGACCCGAATAGTTTGTAAGGGTTGAAGGTCCAATAATGTGTTTTGTCTAATGTTTTAAAAAGTGTATCAAAGTCACAAAATGTTCACACAATATACAGCATTTGCAAAAAATTCATATTGTTTCATTTGTTTTTTCCTTCAACATCTGTTTGTGGTAACTGAAGCATGATGTATATGTCTGTGTGGTTCTGTTCAAGTAACTTGTAGCACCTGGTTAGAGAAAGATCGTCATGGTTACCTAACAGTATAAATAATTTACTTTTTCTAGTAGTCTTACTTACCGGCATGTGGGAAGGAACACGTCACATGACTGTAGGTAGTACTGTGTAGACGAAGAATGTGAGTGAACATAAACAGCAGTAATGACACTTCTTCCAAAACATTGGTTTTTATATAAGAAATTGTGTAATACTGTAATGTGCAATACTTTGGTAAGATTAGAATTTAAATGAGGGATTATGTGATATAGTGATAGACTGGTGTCTACGACTTATCTTAATATCCTATGTGTATGTATGTTAAGTTAACCTTATCTTACCTTACCTTATCCTATCTTACCTTATCCTATGTTACCTTATCCTATCTTACCTTATCCTATGTTACCTTATCCTATGTTACCTTATCCTATGTTATCTTATCCTATCTTACCTTATCCTATGTTACCTTATCCTATGTTACCTTATCCTATCTTACCTTATCCTATCTTACCTTATCCTATGTTACCTTATCCTATCTTACCTTATCCTACCTTACCTTACCTTATCCTACCCTACCTTATCCTATCTTACCTTATCCTATGTTACCTTATCCTATGTTACCTTATCCTATCTTACCTTATCCTATGTTACCTTATCCTATGTTACCTTATCCTATGTTACCTTATCCTATCTTACCTTATCCTATGTTACCTTATCCTATGTTACCTTATCCTATGTTACCTTATCCTATCTTACCTTATCCTACCTTACCTTATCCTATCTTACCTTATCCTACCTTACCTTGTCCTGCCTTACCTTACCTTACCTTACCTTATCCTATCTTACCTTACCTTACCTTACCTTATCCTACCTTACCTTATACTACCGTACCTTATCCTACCTTACCTTACCTTATCCTATCTTACCTTACCTTACCTTATCCTACCTTACCTTTCCTTACCTTACCTTATCCTACCTTACCTTTCCTTACCTTACCTTACCTTATCCTTATCCTTATCCTATCTTACCTTACCTTACCTTACCTTACCTTACTTTACCTTACCTTACCTTACCTTACCTTACCTTATCCTTATCCTTATCCTATCTTACCTTACCTCACCTTACCTTATCTTACCTTACCTCATGTTTGCAGTTTGTTCTGTTGCCTCCAAGTGGTTAGTGGCAATGAATTCTTCCCAATGTAAGGAACTAGAAATGTTCTGTCTTTAGAGCAACAGTGTCAAAAAAAGACACTTTTGCTCCTATACACCTGGTTTGCAATTTAAAATGACCTTTCAAGATACTGAGAGAAACAAATGAAGCTGGTAAACGTATTCAGTTGTTTCCTTCTTTTTCTGTTTTCACCACAAAATGCAATGCAATAGAGTATAATACATGTCTATGTATGAACATGTCTCAGTCTACACAAAAACATATGCTTCCCCCCCCCCCCCCCCCCCCCCACACACACACACACACAATAACAGATTATTTTTTGTGATTTGCGTTTCAGACATGAGCAATGAGGGTCTGACACCCGTACCTCTGTGGAGGAGAGGTCTGAACCGAAGGAGTTACACAGAGGGGGAGGTCCGCTTCCTCAGTGACAGCACCGAAGGGCTCTCCGTCCCCCAGCGGAGGGTGAGTCATGTGCTCACATGCTGCAAGAATCTCAGTCAGCAAAGTGTTGATGGTAGTGAAGAGCAGGACCCTTTTCATATGAAGACAAATGAACCAATTTTCTGCCAAAAATGAGGAAATTTCAATATTACAGATACAGATTTCCTCCCGTCACCATCAGCTGTTTTTAGTTTCAATAGATAGTTTGCTATTATTATACTATTCATTCAAATATTCATTCAAATATACTAGCATCTAACATGTTTCATGATTCATTTGATTCATGCTTTTTTTAAAATAGAAAAATATTAATTTAGCACTTATTGTATTACAACCATCAGACGCTTTCAGCTAAAAAATCTGACTCTCAAGATATGGTTGGTGCCCCCTGCCCCCACTACCAGCCAGCGCACTCTGAATCACTTAAGGTTGTCCAACATCCACATCCTTCGTTTACTGCTTTTATTGCAAACAGGCACAGAAAAACTCTTACTGATGACTCATGATGAATGAGGGGTCCGGAGGAGTGATTCTTCTTCTACACGGGCCCCACTGTTGGAGACTGACTGTAATTAATGCAGAAATGCTCCAAACTGTTATTTTTAAAGACCCAATACAATACGGGCTTTAGCTTGATTACTTAGAATTTTTAAACTTCTAACTAGATCATCTACCTGATGGTGAACTTATGAGCTGTTTTTTCTGGGTTTTCAACGATGTTATGGTCTTAATCAGTGAATAGAGTTGTTGGCTCCGTCAATATGGAACTTTGGTCACATGATAACTAAATGGCTACTAGAGACAAGATATGATCTCCCCCCCATGTACGACCATTTGTTATCACATGACAAAAGTTCTATACTGAAATGATGTGAGTGATGAAGACCATTACATGTTTTAGATTTTCATGCTCAAGTCCTTCTAAGGGGTTTAAAGAGCCTAAGATTTACATAGTTAGCAGTGCATGTCCTCAGATTGAAGTTAAAACATGAAAATCACTTGTATTTAATTGAATTTAGAACTTTTTTGTTTGTTCATATTATAAAATAAAATGTTTATAATCTAATATATTTTTGGATATAAAGTGCCTTGTGGTTATTAAACACAAACACATGGACTGTGTTTGCTGTGTGTTCCTGCAGGGCCACAATGTGTTTGTCACAATTAAAGTACTTTAGTGTTCAATTGTTGCTCTTGTGTCTGTGTGTCCAGCTGAGTGATAACTACACGTGGGGCCGAGTCAAAGATCTAGTGAGGAAAACGAAGCTGAGGAACCAGAACAGACTGGGACTGAGCTCCACTTCACTGAAGATGTCCTGTCCACAACTGTACAGGTGAGAAAACAGCAGAAACAATACACAAGAGACCAAAGTCTGCTGTAAACACAATGGGCCTGATTTACTAAGATCCCAAATAGTAAATGAACTGTATTTATATAGTGCTTTTCTACTACATGTCACATCCACACATTCATACACTGATGGCAGGGGTTACTATGCTGGGTGCCAATCTGCTCATCAGGAGGAGACTAACGTTCACACATATTCATGGAGAGCACTTTGGGGTTAAGTTTTTGTATCATCTTAGATGGTTTTGAATTTGTGATACTCTTCCCTCCCTCATTTACTGTCATCAGAATATTACCAGACAGTGGAATGTGATATCAACATGTTAAGAGGTTATCTATTCTGAAATAACAGGCAGGCAACTGCTTTCAGTGAAAAAGCTCTAATAAACTTACTGTACACTACCTGTTCAGCACCAAACAGCAAACAGACAAATGAAGTATTTAGCAGCATAAGAGCCAGGTATTTCCCTCTGGAGTAGGTAAACAGCAACAAAAGAAAGAAAAAAAGAGCTAAAAGAGAGTGAATGTTGGACTTATATTGATCAGGTGGACACAACGCAACGAAACTCAAAATGAAAAATATCAAATTTGTTCGTCATCTCTCTGACGAAGCCCAGACTTTAGTTTCCTTTGTTTTTGCGGTGATGTCTCGGCTGACATGGCATCGGTTCAAAACCACTGAAAAGGGGCTGTGCTCACCTCCCTTGTTTGCTGAACAAAACCCCAAAAAAGAGAAAGAATGCAAGTTATTTGACTGCAATGAATAAAAGCCAGCATGAGGGGAAAGAAAGGCATTTTTGGGTTAGAAAAGTGACTGCAGTCTTCAGTGACTTTTGAGCAAGAAGAAGAGAGTGACAGGTTCCTGGCAGGTGGAGATAAAAGGAGCTATTAGATTCATTTTTGCTTGAGAGAGGAGGGGTCTGAGTGTGGATGAACTGTGGTATTTCTGTATTTGATAGGTTGTACAGTGTAGGAATCTGATGGGAGGCCCTTTAGCTTCTCCCTCTGTCTTGACCGGGGCTTGGCATCGACCCAGGCGGACAGAGGAGGGGGGTGGGGGTGGGTGGAGTGTTAAGGCCTGAGGTATGCTTGGAGGAGTGGGAGAATTCCCCATGGATTTAAGCTGAGACCTGTTGAGATATGGCTGCAGTCCAGGATTCATTAGAAAGAACACCGTCCTCCTACTGAGATGTGCATGCCAGCCTGCTGCAGTGCTTCTGTTAATTTGGCAATAATGGTCAACAAATGTTTTCTTTTACTCCCAGACTGGGCTGTCCCACATATAGAAATACTGTAAAAATCCAGAAGCTTTCAGTAATAATGGTGTTCTCTTCATTACAGGCCTGATCTGGGACCAGTAGAACCTGTTGGCAGAAACAGGAACTCCATGATTACCCTGGGCCATCAAAGCAAGTTCGACTTCCCTTGGCTACAATAAACATCCAGGTAATACACTGGTGCCATATGCTGTATTAAAAGTCTGTACCTGTAGCAAGATTGAAACAATCCTCACATATTTTTTCTGTTTCTGCAAAAAAACTGTAAAATTGAGGAAATATGGGAAGATATTATGAGCTCCAGGTCAAATTCAGATAAACTCAAACTGATCTCACTAAATTTCCTCTAAACAAGAAGGCATGTTTTCTGGTAGGACATGCTCTAAGCCGTGAATTGCCTATTACAAGCTCCACCAATTTAAATCTCATTCAGCCTTTTCTAATCTTCTACCTAAACCCACAAATCACTGGGAGGCCATTTCTACCTGGAGAAGAAAGACAAATAGTTGGGAAACAGTTTAAATACTCATGGTAAACCTAAATGACGACACATTAAAGTACTTCAGTGATTCAGAGCTTATAGTATGTTTGGTTGAAAGCATGACGCTGTGTCCACTGTGTCTCTGACTATCACGTTGCATCACATAACATCAGACGCCTTCTGTCCATGCTGAACATGTTAAACATAAACCCCTGATATAACAAACTCATTTTAGTTCATGGGCCACATTCATCCCAATTTGAACTCAAGTGGGCCGAACCATCAAAACCATTGCATAATAACCTATAAATAATATATAATATAAATGATTACTTTACTATAATAAACCATCTATTCACAAAACAGATGACCAGCCTGAGATGCCTTAAGTAAAATGAGTAATTTCAACACAGTTTTGTTTAATTGATGCTCATCAGAAAACACTTGTTAATAATAGATAAGTCGTACCAAACATGTACAACAGCCAGATGTGTCAGTTTGGGGTTACCCTGGTAAGAGATACTGATAAAAATGTGTCCAAGCCCACCGAGGCAAATTCGTCCTTCAGATCTGAATCATGTTTCAACTCAATTATCTCAAGTTGGACGTACACAGTAAGATCAGAAGTCTTGACTGTGAATGGCGAATGAAAATAAGTGATAATATTGGCACATTTTATTGAAAAATGATTATTATTATTAGTTATCCAGTGAGCCGGATTGGACCGCTTGGCCTAGAGGCCTTATGTTTGACACCCCTGTGTTATATCATGTAAACAAACTAGCTGTGTGCTAAAGATCAGGAGACCTGCTATTCTTTGTCTGTGCTTTTTAATCAGAAAACACACATTTTATATTGTACTAAGCTTTACAGCTACTCAAGCTCAGTTAAGATACCGCTTGTAAAAACTTGGAAATGACCAGTTCTGAAGCTCCATACTTAGGGATCTATTGCATTCATGTCTTCTATGTAAGACATGGATCTATATTATAAAACTATATTCTATTAGCAAAATAAGTTTTGGGGCAAACAGAGTGCCACCTGGTTAACATTTGTGTCATTATGTCATTACATAGTGGTAGTTAGTAGTAGTAGCTTTATTATCATTATAATGAAATTTAGATAGCACTCCCTGAGCATTAAAAACATTTAAGACAATTAAAAACAATTTAAGACATAAATAAAACATTGATAATCTATGAGGGCAATAAAATGCAATATGCAATATAAAAAGGTGCAAACACAGCAAACAGCAGCAATGCTTGTAGTAACAGTAGGCCATATGTAAGCAATTGAAACAATTAAAGGCACACAGGTTATATTATTACACGAAAAGAGTTTAGATTTGTAGTCCTCCAGTGTGTGTGTGTGTGTGTGTGTGTGTGAGTGGGATGAGGGGATCAGGCCATGTTCATTAGTTTAACAGCTTGGGGGAAGAAGCTGTTTTTCAGTCTTCTAGTGTGTGACTAAATTTGTCCTGTGTTGCCTGCCAGAGGGAAGTAGATGGAAGTGGTGGTAGCCAGGACACAACTCCACTGCATTTCATTTAGCTGAATCACTGTCCACTGGAGTTCTTCACAAAGGTGACGAGACGAGCGCTTTTCTAAACCCTGACCTCCATCTGTGTCTCCCCCTCAGATCAGATGGAGATGGTCTCAAACAGGAGGAGGAGGAGGAGGAGGAGGAGGAGGAGGAGGAGGAGGAGGAGGAGGAGGAGGACATGACACAGGGGAGATGATTTAAGACAAAGAAACAGTGAAGAAGAAAGTGGAGGGAATGAAGAAGAGAAGAAAAGAGAAGGGGGGAAGAGAACAACGGAATTAAAGGAGAAGAAGCTTGTATGGGATGCTGTTGCTGCATGTGAGGGAAAATGGGTGTTTATTTGAGACTTGTTAACTGTACATCACGGTGTACATGAAAATAAGAAGTCTGATGTTTTCATATAAAATAATCAAGATGGGGCTAATTATATACCTGTAAAATAATCTACACTGTGACATACTGCATTACATATGTTGATACTATTTACAGTAGGATAGGTTTCCATTAGAGTGCTGCAAAAACTGTAACAATCCAACTAATGTGAAATATACACATATTTCATATCTTTTCATTCTGTATTTAAGTTTGTAAATGTGTTATACGCAGACTGCTTTGTATATACAGTGTGTGTGTTTGTGTGTGTGTGTGTGTGTATGTGTGTGTGTATCTGGTGTTATATAACTGGGGGGTACAAGTGGAGATAATGTGTATAAGGAGTTCCAGTGTATAGATCATACATCATGTTAATGTATGAGGTGAAGATAATATGTCAGATTTGAACCCACAGCCTCACTGTGGGTTCAAATCTCCTCTCATGTAACCTTTCAAAAAACTCTCTTCCATCAAACAGCAGCATTTGTATTCTCCTTCTATAAACTCTGATTGTAGGAGGCTGCAGAGGGAACATCTGTCTCTTGATATAACTAGATGACGTATAATTAGCGTGTTTCATGGCATGCAGAGCTTGAGTTTGCCTCATTAAGAGCTGAGAGTTATGATATGTGCCAACTGCGTCACTGAAATTCTCCTGTCTTGTTCCAGATAAAAGTTTATGATTTTTTGCATAAATAATGTAAAGGTCAAAGTTTCTCATCAGATTGTCTAACAGCAGTCAGATTTTTAAAACTTAAAAAAAAAGCCAACAATATGGAGGAGTGAAAGTATTCTTCATACATCTGTCACTTTTTTTAATCGATGAGTGTGACACCATGAGTATCTTGGAGGAGAGATGTACGCTGTTATTCCCATGTGTATGACTCATCACGTTGAGACTACAATGACATGGAGAAGACAGAGAGTTCTTGGAGAGAGATCAGGCAGCAGTGGGAGGCTGGTTTCACTTCATCTCTGAGTGTCAGGCAGGACAGGCAGGAACACTTTGCACAACACAGTTTGTTTTGAAGCATCATGATGCCTTAAATGTCTAAAACAAACTCGTGTTAGCTTAATAAAAATACATTTGTTAAATGTTTTCTAAAAGGTTTTATGAGGCTTATGGGTTGCAAAATGGTTTCGAATCATGAAAAGACACCGTAATCCTTCAATATAGTGTAGATTTGAAAGTATAAGATTTTCCCCACATCATTTTTACATGCTGAAAAACCATAAAATGTGTCAAACTCATAAAGCAACTTTCCTAAACTGTCATCATTTGTTTCAGGAATATTCTTAAGGTGAGTTCAGATTGAATCCTGAATTGAATCGTTGCCATAAATGGTCAATGTGTGACTGTGCAGCCATCAGCTGTAGCTAGCTACCAATGTACAGATTCTACTTTTGTCTTTATATGTTCATGAATTTGAAACATAAATGTTCAAAGCAAACAAAACACAAGCACTCACAGATCAATCTTCTTATTTATAGTGGACAATAATGCGTCCATATAAGATGATAGATGTGTGGCAGCGGTTTGTTGGTTTTGATCCTTACTACACCTGTGCACCTGATACTTTAAGATTTGGAGCTGTGCACGCTTCTACTTTTCACTATAAATCATAAACATTCGGCATAAGCCCACGGAAAAAAATTCAATAAAGTCACATCTGTTAGCATCCAAGCAATCACAACTCAAAAATCTGCAGTATGTTCAGTCTGAATAGAGCATTCAGAGATAACCCAGCTGGTAGTTGGTGATTAAGAGGCTATTTGTTAGCACAGTGCTGCTGTTCAGGATTGTTCTCAGCTTGTCTACATTAAAGATATTAAATTGAATACTGCAAACAAAATGATGTGTAACTCCTGACTTGCCATAATTGTCAGCAACCTCTACTGTAAAGCTGCACTCAGCAGGACATGCAGGGAAATATGTCACAGTGTAACTAATAATACAAATAACAATAATGACCTTTTCTCTACAGAGAAACCAGGAAAAAAAAGTTTTTGAATGCCACATTTAATTAAGACAAAGCTTTCCATTGACTGCCACATCAACAGATATAGATGCTTAAGCTAAAAGAGCATTTCAGCTCTGATTAAAGGTGGAAATGCTTCAGCGATATTATAATTAGGTGTTATAATATCAAGGGATGCTACATAGTACGCTACTCTAATGTACTCCAAAGAGGTTAAAAATGTATTTACTGTATACTGTACAATAAAAGTGTACTCCTCTTATGTCAGTCAGCAGAAGAAGGGATATGTATAGAATTTTGTAAGGCAATAAGAATTGTCTGTATGTAAATTATAGCTGATGTTTCTGTGTATGACGTCAAACAGCTGTATCTGTATCTGTATTGTATGTTGCACCAATATTCAAATTTATTTTTCAAAATAAAGTTATATCAAAAGTAAATGTTTATATGTGCTGTTGTTGTGTTCGTAGCAGTGGTTTTACACCTGCCTTAGAGTAATGTGGAGTAACAATACTAAGAATATGCTCTTTAATATTTCAGTGATAAATCAACCACTTGGACCATGTTGTTGCCACAGACTGACACAGTGTAATCAGAGGCTGATCTTTTTCTTCAGACATTACATTTATAGTAAATGAATATTAGACCCGCTGTCTGCGCTACACATTACCAGTGTGTAGAGAAGAAGAAGCTATGATAAAATGTCTAAATAACTGCCTACTGTATAACTGTTATAGAGTCACAATGATATCTCTATAGCCAGGTTTATGTCCAAATTTAGCAGAACTTTTGACCGAATCATCTAGAGAAAATGCAAATGCAAAATTTGTGTTGTTTGTATGTTTCCATCAGCTGCTGTTAGTTGAATATTAGGAGTTGGTTCATAAAGCTAAATAGTTAGTGGCGCTAAGTCTCCAGTCTGTGCCATTAAACCATTGCAAAAAAGAAATTAAAAAGGGGACAAAAGAGCGGCAGTATACAATACAGAAAACATGATGGAAATATGACATTTCAGTTTGTTTCCTGTATTAACCCTTTGTACAACCTCGCAGTATGTTCCGGGTCAGTTTTGACCCGGTCATAAAAAGTGTCTATAACCACAGATGTGTTTAGAAAGCATCAATAGTCGATCTGACTGATCAATAAATGTGATTAAACCTTGATTCATGTTTCAGAGAGCAGAGAGAGTGTATTTTTTAGCTTTTACACCACTAAACATCTCCTATCACACAATATCATGTCCTATTTTACCTGAGACATGAAAATATAACATAGCAATAATGATGGAAATGTATTTTATGTAAAGTGAAAATAACAAGAACGTTATGGAAGTGTGGGGTTTATTGTATAACCATTAGAGCCATCAGTCTTCACTGCTACATCATAACTACTATCTTATTAAAACTATCAACTATTCATTTACCTAAAACAATCAATAGATACAGCTCAAATGTGTGTAATTTGTGTAGCACCCATACACAAAAGTATAACATTTTTTGCAAAATGTGTCAAAATCGACCCGAACAGTATGTAAGGGTTAAATTGTGCTTTGGCTTATTTAACTTTAGGAATAAACCAGCTTTTCCACCTCAAACAAGCATAAAATGGTTATGTGTAACAGATATTTTATGTGCAAATTATCGGAATAAAAACAGGTGGATAAACACATCTTACATCTCTGTTTTTCTCTCTTTCAGTACCAGCTGTACTCTGACCTTTCTCTTTCCCCCACCTTCCCCTTTTCTGTTTCTTTTTTCCCCATTCCTTTACTTCTTGACTTTGTGTTGGCTCCTGTTGATGCTTTATCTGTCACAACTAAAGATGAATTTTCAAACACGTAATAGTATTAGATCCACCAGCGGTCCTTCCTGCCTATCTGGATGTGAGCTGGGCTGTTGCAGCTGCCTTTAATCATCCATCAACCAACAAGGCAAGGCAAGGTTTTTATTTATATAGCGCATTTCATACACAGTGGCAACTCAATGTGCTTTATATAAAACAAACATTTAACAGAAAAAAATGGAAATAAAAAAAAAACATAAAAACATGGAATTTGAGAAATAAAAATAAAACCCAATTATAGTAAACACATACATACAACCCCCCCCCCCCCCCCAACACACACACACACACACACACACACACACACACACACACACACACACACACACACACACACACACACACACACACACACACACACTAATAATAAAAACAAAGTACAGAAACATAGAAAGAGAGAGAAATAAAATACTAGAATAGAGCATTAAATATAAGGTTGCAGCATAAAATAATGATTTGCTTTAAAATCATTAAAAGGACATAGAGTGCAAATGAAAGATTAAAATTTAAAGTGCTTTGAAAGAGCTCAATCATAAGCACAGGAGAAGAGAAGTGTTTTTAACCTGGATTTAAACATATTCACAGTTGGGGCTGATTTCAGTTCTGCTGGTAGTTTGTTCCAGTTGTGTGCAGCATAACAGCTAAAAGCTGCTTCACCATGTTTAGTCTGAACTCTGGGCTCCACTATCTGACCTGAGTCAGTAGATCTCAGAGCCCTACTGGGTTTATATTCTACTAACATGTCATTCATGTATTCTGGACCTAAACCATTCAGTGATTTGTAGACCAGTAGCAGAACTTTAAAATCTATTCTATAGCTGACTGGGAGCCAGTGTAAAGACTTTAGAACTGGAGTAATGTGCTCTGATCTCTTTGTTCTGGTTAAAACTGGAGCTGCAGCGTTCTGAATGAGCTGCAGTTGTTTAATGCTTTTTTGTGGGAGTCCAGTCAGAAGACCGTTACAGTAGTCGAGTCTACTGGAGATGAAAGCATGAATCAACTTCTCCTGGTCTGTTTGAGACATAAAACCCTTCACTCTGGATATGTTCTTAAGCTGATAGATCTGAGTCTATCAGCACGCCAAGGTTTCGGACTTCGGTCCCTAGTTTTTAGAGAGAGTGACTCGAGATGTTTACTGACAGCAATCCTCTTCTCTTTATTGCCAAAAACAATTACCTCAGTTTTGTCCTGATTTAATAGAAGGAAATTTTGGTTCATCCAATTTGTTACTTGCTCTAAACAGTGACACAATGACTGTATTGGACTGTAGTCATCCGGGGACAGTGCTAGGTATATCTGCGTGTCATCTGCATAACTGTGATAGTATACATTAGAGTTCTGCAGAATTTGACCCAAAGGCAGCATATATAGACTGAACAGCAGGGGTCCAAGAACTGACCCCTGAGGAACTCCACATGTCATAGCCACTCGATCGGATTCATAACTTCCAATTGTCACAAAATAACTCCGCTCCTCCAAGTAGGACCTGAACCATTCTAGGACTGTTCCACTGAGTCCTGCCCAAGTTTCTAACCTGTTCAACAGTATACTGTGATCCACAGTGTCAAACGCAGCACTGAGATCCAACAGGACCAGAACTGACACCTTGCCTGAGTCAGTGTTTAACCTTATGTCATTTAACATTCTAATAAGAGCTGTTTCTGTACTGTGGTGAGGTCGGAAGCCTGATTGAAATTTGTCAAAAAGGTCACTGGAGTTCAAGAAATTGCTGAGTTGATTAAAAACCACTTTCTCAATGATCTTGGCTATAAAAGGAAGATTTGAGATAGGTCTTTAGTTGGTTAACATGGAAGAATCCAGCGTTCTCTTTTTTAAGAGTGGCTTAATGGCAGCTACTTTTAGGGGTTTAGGAAACGTGCCTGATTGAAGTGAGCTATTTATTATTTGTCGCAAATCTGTTTGGACAGAGTTCACAATAGTTTAAAAAAAAGTCTGATGGCATTGTGTCAAGACAGCATGTTGATGGTTTTAGATGCTGAACTGTTTCCTCTATGGTTTTTTGGTCAACTGTTTTAAATTCTGACATCGCAGTTGAGTTATTCCTGGGAGGTCTTAGGGATTGCATCATTTTATTGTTTTGTTGATTTGTGTTGATATTTAACCTTATGGACTGGATTTTTTCACTGAAAAAGCAAATTCATTGCATTTATCTGTGTAAAGGAGTTCTGGAGCTATCTGTTTAGGGGGGTTTGTAAGCTTATCAACCATAGCAAACAGAGTGCGAGTGTTGTTGATGTTCTTATTAATAATTTCAGAAAAGTGTCGCTGTCTAGCTTTGAGTAACTCATAGTTAAAATTACAAAGACTTTGTTTGTAGAGGTCAAGGTGAATTTGAAGTTTAGTTTTTCTCCACTTACGCTCTGCTTTCCTGCATTCTGTTTTCAAAGCCTTTACCATCATAGTGTTCCTCCACGGTGTTTTCTTTCTGATTAAGGTCATCTTTACAAGCAGCAAGCAGCCCTGCTCCATCAGCTCATCAGTCTATACAGTCTCTTCACTTCATCAGTCATGCTACTGAGCTTCCACAGTTATCCCTGCAGGCTGAAACCTTCAGTTAAACCCTGAAGAGACAAACTGCCTCAGTAATATGTTCTCATTAAGTTGAAAACAAAAGTCATCTGGGTGGCATTACGTTTACTCCAAAACACATTTGTTGGTGGTTGTTGCAGATTAATTCTGTCTATTTCCAGAAGAGCGGGTTGCTTAAATAGACATAAATGGAACAGATTCATCACAATTTGTGCGTGGCATTGCTTTCCAAAGTGTTATGCCAGTCTCACGCACACTCAGTATTAGTAACGTAATGAGTGTTAACTGACCTCAGGTGGTCAGATTGAGTAACTACACTCACTGACACTTAATCCTCTTGAGGAGATTGGTGATTTGCAGATGAACTCTCCACAAGACTGGTTCATATTATTTAAAATAATAGTAAGGAGCCCTTGCTATATCATCCCGCACCTCCATCCATCTTACTGGGACCCTGATTCTGACCTCATACTTACCCTACACCCTCATCCCTTCATCCCTTATCCCTTCATCCCCAACCCTTAGACCCTCAACCCTTCATCCCTCGACCACTAACCCTTCTACCATTGTCGCAATAAATCTTAGAACTGTGTATCTGCATTGGCGTGGTCTTTGTGAAATGTTCAATACATTTGAACTCAGTAAAGTTCATATACAAAATATCTAGAACTGTCCTTGTGTTGTCCTGGTTATCCTTAATCACTTCCTCTTGTTTTACAGCTTCTTCATGGAAGAAGTTCATCTGAGTGTGCCAACTGAATGTATTCACTGTGTTACATTATGACATAAAATGCCCAATAAAAAAGAATACTATGAGAGCACAGAACATTTAGTAGTACCATCAGAACATCACTTTTTATTTTTTTCAAGGTTGTCCCACTTCTTAGAGATCTGGCCGACCTCACCCTCCACCTCCATCTGTTTTATTGCCCTGTAGAATTAAACACATGTAAGAATCCACCCAGACAAGACAATTGATCCAATGTGTTTCCCAAACATACAGGTAGCTTGTTCTATTCACAGCAATATGGTGAACACATACTGTATGGGACACTGCTATCAGGAGAAAGCAGCATTAATGGTGGTAACAGAATAGTTGTGTGGTGTATCATAATGTAAAGGGTATACGTTTAATTACAGTGAGATTAGGTGTGCATACCGAGAGGCTTTCTTTGCTGGGAGTGGGAGTCATTTTCAGTCCTCATTATTTATAGTTTGAGGGGTTTCTTGTGGTTTGTCCTTATAAGAGAAAACAGTTCTGTTCTGACATCTACTGGTGATCATCAGTAATACATTTACTGCACTAAGGTTACATTCAAACTGCAAGAGCTCAGACCTGATTTTTCATTTGGCTGTTCACAATATGTTTTAAATGTAGCCAGTATCTGATTCCAGTGTGAACTGGTCACAGTCCTGAACTAACCCACATGCACACAAGAACAATAATGTAAGATGTTACATGCAGAATGCTGTCTTACAGAAGTAAACATGGTAGCCACTGAAGTCAGCGTTTATGGTTTCACTTATAAGCTGATGTGCATTGGAAGTCAGCAAATTGATGAGCAGGTGACTTCTGAGGTCTCACACCTCACAGTCCCTCCACTGACAACATTCATCACAGCTGTCTCTCATGTTTGTATTCTCCATGTGACTCCTGCCAGCGCAGAATTGTGATGAATGTCGATCTAAAAGTCACATGAATACCAAAATGACTGCTTAGACTGAGGTCACATTGCAAAAAAAACTAAATCAGACCTGTATCTGATTTAGGTTACATATGAGAGTTGATCATCAGAATTGAAAAGATTAGATTCCATGTGGTTTGTGATGTTTACACTGTTATGGAAAAAAAAAGGAAAAAGATCTGTGACATATATGAGCCAAAAAAAAAAAATCATATTTGGGCCACTTTTTCAGTCTGAACATAGTCATAATATCTTCCTGACAACTGTTTGGCTGACACTAACATTTTGGCCATCTTTTTATTCCATCTCACAGTTCATGTCTTAGGTTAGTATGATGAGTTAGACACTTGATCGGATATGAAACATTGTTACATTTTGCGTTTCAATAAAAATATAAACTTGTGTTTCATTGTGGTAATGCAGAGCTAGTTATTAGACTAGCTACTTCTTCTCATCCATCATTCTTCTCCATGATTTTCCAGCTGTCTGCAGTTATGAATCAGAATCAAATGACACTTTGGTGACAACAATAAAATATTATAAATAAAACTATAAGAATCATTTCTGAAAAAATACTGAAAACAATTAAACTGTTTATTTTTTTGACCTATGCATCAGTGAATGTAGGATAATATATAACAGCTTTGGCAGCTGAGAATACAACATTGCTGCTGTCTTGTAACGTCTATAATTCCCACCCAGTCTGTCAGATTTCCTCATAACACACCACCCTTGGTACTGTGGGAAGGACAAATAATCAAACACTCACAGACATCTGTGGCACAATTCCAGCTTTGGACAGACGGAACATTTCTCTTTCTGTTTGGGAGGGAGACAATAAGCAGATTGTTTGCCAGAATCCACCTCCAGAGGAATTCAGAAACAAATGTGTAAGATGCATGCAAATGTGTTCTCCCACTGAGCTGTTACACCCACTGCAGCACATACCATGGTGAGAAGGAAAAAAGCTTTTTCAGTTACAAAAGATGATCGCATCAAGTTCATATTGACCTCATGAATAGTAGTTTTCCAAAACGAAAGGCTTTTCTCAGGTCTTCTTACTAGCATTTTCCCCTTGAACTTTCATCTACATCTCATGAGTTCATCAGCAGATGGGTTTTGGTTCAGTTGTTCACTCTGAGTCAATTGGCACAAAAGGAGGATAATGATGGACCAAACCCAACTTATATGTCAAGATAAGGTACTCCTTTATTTACAGCTCCCTCATGGACGAAGTTTTAAAAGGCGAGCATGCAGAAGCTTCAGGTTGCTTACAATGATTGTGTGAGGATTTTACTCAATAAGCCCAGGTGTAGTGACCTGTTCTTCAATTCAATTCAATTCAATTCAATTCAATTCAATTCAATTCAATTCAATTCAATTCAAAACACTTTATTTGTCCCCGAGGGGCAATTTAAAATGCACGAGGAGCAGCATGAATAAATATGGCCTTATTGAGGAGTTTAATGTACAGATTTATGTGTTGCCTGAACGTTTCTCAGAACATATTAGGCTACCAGCAACATAAAGGATTGGTACACAATGTATCACCCTGATTGGGACTTGAACTACCGATCTCCTGTGCCATAATGACTAGCATTAACCACTGAGCTACCCAGTTCTGTAAGTTGCCCAACCCTTGCTGCATTCACCAGCTTTCTCATATTTCACCAACTTTCTCATATCACAAGTGGTGCTGGTCCTGTTGTACCAGTCTCTTACAACCAACCTGCCTTACTCTTGAGTTTGCAGTTTCACTCATACAGGTCCTTCTCACAAAAAAAGTAAGATAAGAATACAAAAATGTTAACTTTCACTGTAGAGGTTTACACAACAAAGGAAAGATAACTAAAACTAATGTTAGAACAACAAATTATGTAATCTGGAATCTGACTGAATGTAAATCTTTTGGATCCATGCTAGCCCACAATACAGATCCACAAAGAGCACTACACAGTGCTGATGGTCATCAAGGGCCGATAATGTCTTTCATTACTAGAGGAGGCAGCAGAGGTAGTAATATAGCCTGCCCTAGACCCATATTAGATAACACTTAAAACTAAGGTCCTGGTCAATAATCATTGATTGGTTTATTAACTAAGAAACATTATTATGATATTGAGTTCTAAAGTCTACTGGTAGCTAAATGAGAGAGGTCAGCACTGGAGTAATGTGTTCCTGGTACTTTGTCTTGATAAGAAGATGGACTACAGCTCCTTGGCTGAGGACACAATTGCATGGATTGCATTTTTCACCACTTTCAATAGATAAAATATCTCTGACCATAACAATATTTTGTAACTGAAAAGGACATGATTGCACAAGTTTCTTAATATGAACAGAAAAATCCAGAGAAGAGTCAAAACTAATGCAGATGTATGTATTTTCCCGGGACAACAAAGCACAAAGGGTTGACAGTATGTTGAAGAATTCAGTGAAAAGGGCATGACGGGGTTTGGGCGGTTGGTAGACAGTAACACACTGAAGAGGACGGTCATAGTTGACTTGAAATGCTGTTGCCTCAAACCTAGAGACATCGTTTAAGGTAACCAGTAAACTGCAGGCATTACAGCAGCTGACACTTGAATTTAATCACACTGTGTTGATAGAAGTCACTACTGTTGCCAGGCGATGGAGGATGGAGGAGCTCTTGAGTTAAATACTTCTGGATGATAACTGATGAGGACTGTGAAGTCTGCAGCATGTTGGAGGACAGGAATTTATACACAGGGAGCAGAAATGGACACCAGGTGTAAATATAGTTCCATATTATAACCCTACAGACAGGAATGTTCAACATACTGCACAGATGTCTTTAAACCAAATAATATCTTGATCAGAACTAAGTGTTCTCAGGATATGAAGAGACTTCAGGAAGGTGCATGCTGTAACAGTGCCCGGCTGTTGTTTGTCAAGAAGTAGTTCCAGTACTTACTTTCTTTATCTGATTCATCAATTTTATTACCTGTGTTTTGTGTCAACTCTTCCTTTAACTGATTCAAATAGAATAGAATAGAATAGAATAGAATAGAATAGAATAGAATAGAATAGAATAGAATAAAGCTTTATTGTCCACCAAGTTGGAAATGTGTCTTCAGGTCACCAAACACATGAGACAACATAAAAGCAGACATACAATATAAAAGGTCCCATTCCACATTAGAATCAGTTCATATGTGTAGCTTGGATCTTATCTGCTGTGTTTTTAGTAGCCAGAGGGACTATATAGTGTCTTCCGGAGCTCGAAGGCTCAAACTGGCTCTATAGAGGATGGTAACTGTCTTTTGTCAGTGACTTCCTCCTTCTTTTAAAAGACTGAAAAGTATCAGAACCAGGACAGCCTGCAAACCCACTTACACAGAGGGACTGCATAAGCACTTCATTCTTAATTCACTAATGAGCTGTTTTTCTGATTTGGTTTGTAAGACACTGATAGTTTATCACAGACAGACATTGTCTCCAGAGAATGAATTATAACGGGTTAAGTTAACTCTCATCAAATTTAAATGTGTCCAATACTTTGGTTTATGATTAAATACTTATTATTTCCAGCAGCCTCAACCCTACTTTGTGTTTACTGCTTTACTAAACTAACACCATAAACATTACATCTGCTAAACATCAGCATGTTAATGTTGCTGTTATGAGCATTGTTAGCATGTAGACATTCATATTTAGGCATTCACACTTGGCTTTTGCACCTGTTTCATGCACAGATGTAACACATTCTGTCTCAGTGTGCTGTATTTAAACAGATGCAGCAGGCTGGTGACACAGTTAGTGTCATTTGTGATTGCAGTGTGCGTCTCTCTCCTCATTGCCTTTGCAATTAAGGGAACATTGTGAAAATAATAGGATCACATGTACATTATAAAATGACTTTTCTCTCTTGGAGTTTGGCTGCATTTACCTCAGCATTATGCTTATGCTTTGATTTTTCTCTTTTTCTTTTCCCATTAACATGCTCTTTTGCCTCCTAATGTATGCATACTTTGAAATATGCTCTTAGTTTTTCCCAGTTGAAATAAACTGAGGTCAAAGTAGGCCTCACATTATCATTTTTTTCTGAGCTTGATGATCTGATTGAAATCACACTGTTGAACTGCATCTGCTGAACTCTTCTACACTTGAACAATGTTTCTGGAGGGCAGTACCAACATCAGTCCAGTAGCTGACTGTGATGAACTGATGTCTTTATCAATCATATGCTGCATACGTTTATATTGCAGCCACAATCTCAATGACAATGCAACATTCATTTCCTTATAAATCCAACCTTTTCTTTGTGTCTTTTGTCTGACTACTGTCAACATGTTTATGGCAAAGCATGGTGCCAAATTGACAAAAATAGTGCTCTTTCGAATAATTATATTCTTGTAGATAAGCTTCTGTATATATAATATATATTTAAAACTCCTGGCTGATGAAATTGTTGGATTATTTTTTTAATAAATTGTGGCACTGATCAGTATTGTTATGATACTGTCTACAATATTATATTTTAAGGCAATAAATCAATCAGTCAGCTTAAGGCAGAAATGTCAAATGGTCACAATGATTAAAACTAAAACTTATAACAGACATGAATCAGCAAAAAGTATCATAGTAATCATATGATTAAGGTTTAAAAAGATGACTGTGATGAATCAGGTTAAGGTGAAAAGATCATTAAACACCATGTACTATTTATTTATTCTTTTTCTTTTTTAACTATAAATCAGAGTCAGAATTAATGGTAACTCAAATGACTCATAATTGGAGCACTGCCAATACATTGCAACATTGAAGGTCATTAATGAGGTCATGCCTGAGAGAGAGATATGAAAATAATTGTGGAAAATCCCCAAATTTGTGAAAGCAATGCGTTTTGGAAAATGAATTGATTGGATATATAAGAGCGTGTTTGTGATTCAGTGTCCGCTCCGTGTACTAGCCTCGGTTTACTGGTGAAATGCTTAATACACAATCAATCTTTGATTGCATTGAACACTGCCTGAATTAGCGTGTTTTGTACTTTTGTACAGTAGCTGGGAAGTAACAATAATAAAGAAACTTCAAATGTATGGTGGCCAGGAAGTGCAAAACAACATTACAAATTGTGAAACACTTTTACAAAGCTTGAGACAAATTTACATATATATGTATACTATACTTCTTACGGAAGCATATTGCATTCCCCTAAAAAAAAAAAAAAGAGGCTCTGTTTTCCTGAATTTTGTTTTTCTGAGTAATTTCTTTTCTTTTTCTGTATTAACGCTATACTTCAAAACCCTGCGAGAAGCTCCCACCTGCAAGTAACATTAACCTACTGTTGCTGCTCCTGATCTACGGAAACATATTTCTGTCACGCCAGAAAAGAAAAAGAAGCATCAGAGCTGAACATCTAATCACATTATAATATGAAACTTATCAGGTAATAAAGTGAAAGTCATAGTTAGTCTCAAGCAGAGGTGGACTCATATACGTATATAGACATACGTATATATGTCTATGGTTTATGTAGCAGCTGAGGAAACATACTAGAGGACTGTCAATACTCACTACGACACTTCCGGTGTTTGGTACATTCCCTTTCTCTAAAGATTGTGTCATTTATAAATTTGTTTTCTAAAATGTAAATGTGTTTTGTCCTTGGTAAAAGTGTTTTGCGCATGTCATTTTGCTTTATCATATGTAAAAATGTATGTAATATATGATATGTACATTTGTCTCAAGCTTTGTAAAAGTGTTTCACACTTTGTAATGTTGTTTTGCTGGAATCTCCCAGCCACCATACTTTTGAAGTTCTGTTTCTTTATTATTTAAAAACTATTTTGTGGATGTCCTGAAGTTTCTACTGGCCCAGCTGAAGGTTCCATCAGGGTGACTTTAATATATTATGCCTTTTCTTATATTTCAATAGAAACCAAGTGTCATTCATAGAATACGTGACACATTCCTTTATTTAAAATGACAAAGACCTTGACATTATTATATAAATCAACAACACATTTTGTAGTTTTATAACTTGTGACAACATTCCATAACATGTGCAAGGCTGGTTTAAAAAACTGTGAAAAATGTTGTTACATGGACACTGTCATAGACTATGTGCTGTATTGCTGATGAGCACAAAGCAGGTCCAGTACAGACAGTGTGTGATGGAAGTGCTGATCACTGCAGAGGTTGAAGCAGCAAAGGTAAACATGGAGAGGGTATACAGTAGTATGAACACACACATTAAGTTTTCACAGTACTGATTATTCAATAAAAAAGTATTTGAATGTGGAAGCCTGAACGTAAGTCTCCTTGCAGCAGGCTCAGTCACCATGGTGACGTGCTAAATTTAAAGTCAGCCGAAGTTTCAGGAGTTAGCTCGCTAACTCGCTGCTGCTTCATTTTGTTGCACAGACAGTGTGTGAGAGTGTGTCTTCAGAAGTCCTTATCCCAGCCAGACAGCTCATCAGGAGGCTCCTCTGTGTCCGGAGGAAAGATGTCAAAGTGACTGTGATCCATCGGCCCCTTCAGCTGCACATGCAAATGAAATCATTCCACTTTTGTCAGCATGTGATCATTTATAAAAGCTGGAGTCCTTCTTTTCATGCACATCCTTATAATTAATGAAGGCTACTTCAATTTGCATAATGACATGTATACAGTCCATGTAAACAGCTGAGAGGATAGAAATCTGTACGTAATACAGTGCTCTTTTCATTTGAATAAATACTTTTGTATTAAGTCTGAAAGATAAATATTAGATCAAAGAGATTTCCTAATTTTCAAACACAGCCACAGCCATGCATCTTAACCTTAACCCTTAAATAGGGTCAAAGTTGACTGATTTTTTACATTTGAGAAAGCTGTAAAAACACTATATACACATTTCTGTCAGCCTGACTTTTGCTAATGTGACCCACAGTATACAATAAAGGGGGAAACATGCTTATTTCTTCAGTCAGAATATGAACATTATGTAAGGGTTAAGCATATAAATCATATTTGACCTTTTGTAATATCACATAGAATTCAATTTAATACCTGTCGCATTTATACAGTATGATGGAAAACTGCAATTATTTATCATTATATCACGTTTCTTCCCAGCAGTATTGAACAATATTTCTTGATGATATCATTTATTGAATCATGGCAATCTGGCCAAGTTTTTGCTGAAATGTACACTTCCAAGCTGCTGTAGGAAAAAGCGCTTCCTGCATCACATCCACTGTCACAGCAGTTTCACATCCCACATGCAAAAACATTTTATAACCAACACAACTGTCTACAGCGGGTAAGAGGACATATTTAAGATTTTTGTTAATAAAATGTAACTTTTAATACTCTATAACACTTTTCAAGACATGCCAATAACCTGATATAGCAGGACTGTAGTAAGCCACACAGTTTTTCTACATCTAGAACTCTGTCTCAATCTTGGTCAGTGGTCTCATCTATTACAGTCTTTGTCTACATTGAGTCCAGTTGTCTTTTTTTTATGATGATATAATGTGTCCTGCACAGTCACTGGCTGCTGTCTGAGCACACTGAAGAGGCTGTTCTGCTTCATGAGCCAGATGAAGTAGCACACATTCATTATAAGCATGTCTGCTGTCAGTCCACTTCAGACACACGGTATTCTTTAATATCTCATCACTGTTTTACAAGGTTGTGTATACTCTTTTAAATACAGGATTCTGTAAAATTCTGTGCAAGGAGTCGCAAAGTGCAAAATGTTAAGTAAATGAGTTTTGCAGTGATTGCAGTGATTTTTCAGTGATGTCATCATCATGTTACCAGGTTCATTACATGCTGCATGCTGAGCTGGATTTGGAGGATGGTCAAAAGAAAATGTGCATCACCAAATCTTTACTTCCAGACACCTCCTTGTTAATAGACTACGCCACTACTTGTTTCCTGTTCCTTTCAAACTTTTCAAAATCTGAAAGATTTCATGTAGATTTATCTGTTGATTTTCATTATGATCAACAACAAGACAACAGTGTGGAATGGAAATCAATCTGAAGTAAAGAATCTCTTGAGATCTTACTTTAAATGTAATATGTCATATGATATTGATTACACTGCACACAAAAAAAGGACTCCTTCAGAAATGCTGTGTAAACATGACATCATTCTGATAAATTGAAACATTTTCACTATAGATGCAGTGTGGCACTGTCTGTGTGCTTGTTCACTGTCTGAAAACAAAGGCTGACCTCACCTCTCTCTTCAGTGGAGATGAGAGCTTGTGATGCCTCAAACCTTCCCAGTTAAAGCCCTGGAACCACCTTCAATAAACACACACACACACACACACACACACACACACACACACACACACACACACACACACACACACACACACACACACACACACACACGCGCGTTAGATATAATGTTCTGTTGGTTTGACTTTATAATGATGCTGATGTGATTGGTAGAGAGGACCTACTTGTGTTTCTTGATGTCGATGATGCCATTCTTTTTGTTTCCCAGCCTCTCCACTGGGTTCAGTCTGAGAGGGAAAAGGAAGGCCACACATATCAGGTTTAACAGAGCTGTGGAACAGCCAGGAATCTTCACCAGGACACACATGATTGAATCAGTTGAGCACATGGCTTAATAACTGCTGCACAACACAGAAGTGTGTTACCAAAGTCGATATGACTGTTATTCTGAGCTGTGGTGTAACATCACTGCAACACAATCATCAGGTCATTATTGTAAATGAAGCTGTCTGGTGTGCTGCACATCCCTGATTATCTCTGTTTAAATGTCACTGAGCAGCATTATTCTCATGTTGTACCATCAGCCATCACATTATAGTATTTAGAGATTGTTTTTATTGTATATACTGTAGTATTTTATTGTATTTGACTTTATGTTACCCTATTACCCTATTATCTGATGCTGGTTGGTGCTTCATCATACTTGCAAAGTCTCCTGATGAGGTCGTCTGGACGCTTGCCTATTCTCTTAGGGAAGTCCACTTTCTCAATGCCATGGAGGACCATGGTGTAGATCTTTATGGGGTCAGAGCCAGCAAAAGGGGGGCTGAGGAGAAAACAGGGTTTGGTTTTTGATGCTTATTGCAAAGATAAAAATGAAGACTGGTGTGTTTAAAAACAGTGTAATATTGAATGACTTTAAAATGTGCAATGCAAACGTTGGTTCGTTCATCATTATGTAAATTACAAACACAAAAGGCCTCACGCAAAAACCATCCATAGGAACAAAGTCATTCTTAAAGGAGAATACACTTCTCATAGTATAAAGACAGTTAGTCTGGCTCTGGCCAACACCCAACAACCACACACCTCTGAAGCTCACTGATATACATATTTGCTAATTGTGTCTAACCTGTACACAACAGACATGTTAACCACTATGGTTCTGATTTAGAACCGGTTCTAAAAATGTAAGAACCTCAATTCTTCCTCTCCTCTGTGCTCTGTGTTTGACTGAGTACAGGGATCAGATCCTTCGCACACACACACACACACACACACACACACACACACACACACACACACACACACACACACACACACACACACACACACACACACACACACACACACACACACACACACACACACACACACACGTGCACGTTGCTGTAAGTGCAATAAAACATTTGCAAATAAAAAGCCATTAACCACTTCATTAACCACCTGTTCAACAAGCATGAACATGAAAGTTGAGTATGAAAAGTCATATTTTCATATGCTTTGTCCACAGTCTCTCATCCAATGCTGGTACGTCTAGCACAACCAAGGCCGATCTTTTTAAATGTGTGAATTATTATGAACTAGCTGAAACTAAAGTTGTCTGTCTGTATCTGGCTCTTCTAACCAGCCTCTCCTCTCTAATAGCAGTACCTGCAGGCAGTGAGACACAGCAGCAGCAGCAGCAGAGGACAGAGGACATAGGACAGAGGACAGAGGACAGAGGACAGAGGACAGAGGACAGAGGACAGACTGACAGTGACTGATGTCTGTGATCTTCATTCTGTCTAAACTTCACTAGTATTTTGATGTCAGGAATATTTTTTATTTTATTGGTATTTTAGATTTCTTTCCAGCAAGACATGATTGAGTTTATGTAGTGACTTTTCTGTTATATATTGTTAGATTTAAAATATAAAACAATTTTAATCCTGTTCTGAAATAATCCTTAAAAAAAAAAAAAATACAATTTGGAAAAGTAATTTGTTAGTGATTAAAAAGAACCGATAGGAGTATCAATAAGAACTGAACTGAGCATTGATACCAGTAGCAATATCAATAAAATGCTAACGCTACCCATCCCTATTAACCACAAACTTTTTTAGAGGGAGTTTCATGCTGGAACTATTTCTTGATGAACAACAGTTCTTGCATCACTTCTGTGCAGCATTGTGTGGGTTTCTGGATACAGTCAGTTTTCTGTGAGGGGCGACAGGTTTGGACAACTTCTAACTTTCATTTATACATTCCATCCAAAATTGATGAATACCACACATTCTCTTCATGTGTATGTGTCTCTTAAAAAGGAATCTACAAGCACAAAGTCACTGCAGCCAGCATTGTTCAGCAAGAAACAGTTCAGCACTTAACTTCCCAACCAAACCACCAACATACTGTTTGTATACAGATTAAACTAATGAGATATGATGGGTCACACTCACAGCAACAGACAACTCCTTTTTCTTCTTCTTAGTCTCTCAACACATCTTACTGACTTACTTGCCGGTGAGAAGTTCAAATATGAGGATTCCCAAAGACCAGCAATCAGCTCCAAAGTCATGGCCTTTGTTCATGATGACTTCTGGGGCTACGTACTCCGGGGTCCCACAGAATGTCCAGGTCTTCTTTCCAAGGCCAATCTTTTTAGCAAAGCCAAAGTCTGCCTGAGGAAATGTGGTGGAATTAGGAATACATGTCAGAATGTGTCCCATATAGCGGTATAGACAATGACTGTGACAATGAAAAATTGATATCATATTAATGATACACATTTGATCATATCATGTCAATAATCCAGCGTCACCTAAATCATTCCTGTTTCTTTCCGTTCTCACACAGCCCCAAAGCTGCCCTCAAAACACACACATACCCACTGTTGTTCATCAGTTCATCTGGTTGCCTTTTCTATCTACAGTAAAGTAGATAGAAAAGGCAACTGTACCCTTTAATATTACTGTTTAACATATTCTTTATTTAAAGTACAGTCTAGACCTGCTCTATGTGTAAAGTGCCTTGAGATGACTTATGTTGTGATTTGGTGCTATATAAATAAAGATTGATTGAGAAGTGTAATTGTTCATTTTGTACACTTTCGAGCAGTTATGGTTACAGACTTTCTCTCCACCTCCCTACACTTAAGAAAAAAAAGTATTTGGAATGTAATTAACTTGCCAGAAAAGAGACAAAACACGCAATGAACACAGTTAAAAGATTATTCATATTTTCTATAGATATTATAGTGATAATATTATTATCGTGAATTCTTCTGGCACAATAATTGTGTAGTGAACATTTGACATGGTGACAGTCTTAGTCAGAAATAATGCTACTGAGTACAGTGAAGGCCCAGTCATATGTCTGTTAGGTTAAGTTGTGCCTTCCCAAAGAATTTCATTTGATCCTATGTTATAATGCTGATTATGAAATGTTAAAACAAGTCATTTACAGTTAAACTGTGACACACTGTTTCATAAAACCACTTTATTAATTATTAGTAATAAGTTGAGGTCATGTGGGTTACACTGAGAAGCAATTTACAGCTAATGCTAATGGTATTCCTCTAATTTTTTGTAATATATAACTTAGTGTTTTTCTGTTGCACCCCTTCTTGTATTAATTATCTGTCCAGAAATGCATAAATGTTCTTTGTGAATTATTTTAGTATGTTCATTGCTTATTCCTGTAGTGCAGTTTCCGAATTGAACCATTATTTTGCATTACTTTGCCTTTTACACATTCAAATTTGAGTTAAAATAATTGTTTGTCATTAACAATACAATTTGGTTAAATGGAAGCCTTCACTGTGTCTCTTCTGCCTGATACATACTATTATTTAAAGGTCATGACTCTAGCACACATTGTAATATGTGGCTTACCATTTTGACATAACCTTCAGAGTCCAGGAGGAGGTTTTCAGGTTTCAGGTCTCTGTAGACAATGCCCATGGTGTGGAGGTAATCAAATGCCTCTAGGACACAACCAGTACAGAATCTGGCTGTTGGTTCATCAAAATAACTCCTGGTAGGAGAGGAAAACATCAACACATAAATTACATAATATGTCTTGTAAAAGGGTCAGTGATAAATAAGGGTTGGCAAGATGAGAAATCCAAAAATGTCTTTAAAATAGTTTTAAAAGCAGCATCAGGTTTATTAATATCTATATTTTGTGTTTTTGTTGGTTTTATGTCATTTTGAAATTACATTTGCAACATTTTTTTTAAACCAAAAGTAAGACTGAATGCTCCTGAAAATGTCCCATGGTGTAACCACAAAGAATGATACATACAATATCTGAAACACCTACAGTGTATTAAAGTGCATTTATGAAAATAATTAAAACAACCATTTTTTCTAAATAAGTTGGGGCCAATGATGTAAACTTTGTTAAGAACCATTTTGTTGCGTTGCCAAAGTGGATTACATTTATTCCACATTTTAGTTAATGTTTATTTTCCTGTACATAATTAGATTTTATGTAAAAATACTGATTACACCTGTTGGACACTGGGTTGCATCAATGGATGTAGCCAGTATTTCATTTCCAGTCATCCATCATGAGTTCAGAGGTTCTGGCTCAGATATGATGTTATTATATTATAAAGAAGTCAGGTGGCTCAGATGATGTCATTATATTATAAATAGGTCAGGTGGTTCAGATGATGATAGTATATTATAAAGAGATCAGGTGGTTCAGATGATGTTATTATATTATAAAGAGGTCAGGTGGTTCAGATATGATATTATATTATAAAGAGGTCAGGTGGTTCAGAGATGATATTATATTATAAAGAGGTCAGGTGGTTCAGATGATGTTATTATATTATAAAGAGGTCAGGTGGTTCAGATGATGTTATTATATTATAAAGAGGTCAGGTGGTTCAGATGATGATGTTATTATATTATAAAGAGGTCAGGTGATTCAGAGATGATGTTATTATACTATAAAGAGGTCAGGTGGTTCAGATGATGTTATTATATTATAAAGAGGTCAGGTGGTTCAGATGATGTTATTATATTATAAAGAGGTCAGGTGGTTCAGAGATGATGTTATTATATTATAAAGAGGTCAGGTGGTTCAGATATGATGTTATTATATTATAAAGAGGTCAGGTGGTTCAGAGATGATATTATATTATAAAGGGGTCAGGTGGTTCAGAGATGATGTTATTATATTATAAAGAGGTCAGGTGGTTCAGAGATGATGTTATTATATTATAAAAAGGTCAGGTGATTCAGATGATGTTATTATATTATAAAGAGGTCAGGTGGTTCAGATATGATGTTATTATATTATAAAGAGGTCAGGTGGTTCAGATGATGATATTATATTATAAAGAGGTCAGGTGGTTCAGAGATTATGTTATTATATTATAAAGAGGTCAGGTGGTTCAGATGATGTTATTATATTATAAAGAGGTCAGGTGGTTCAGATGATGTTATTATATTATAAAGAGGTCAGGTGGTTCAGAGATGATGTTATTATATGTTAAAGAGATCAGGTGGTTCAGATGATGTTATTATATTATAAAGAGGTCAGGTGGTTCAGAGATGATGTTATTATATTATAAAGAAGTCAGGTGGTTCAGATGATGATGTTATTATATTATAAATAGGTCAGGTGGTTGAGGCCAGGTGAAGACATTCTTCCCATCCAGCTGTTTCATGCAGCAGCATTCACACATACTCTGTGATGAGCCACTTTTTCCTTCTTAGAAGATAGCATCTAATGGAGAAAATCTATTTAATTTATTTAGTGTTATTGTTTTAGTTTTGTTTATTTAAGTAATGAAATAGCAAAAAAGTGAATAATTATATTTTACAGATGTTATGTTTGAGTATCCTTTCTCATTTAAATGAATTATTGGATTTTTAGGTATTTTAAAGCTCCTGTACATGTTCAAAAGTAGTTTTTTTTTTGTTCTTTTAAAATTTGACTAAACCACAGGGACACAAAAAAAGAAGAGTCACGTCATTGACCCAAATACAGAGGTGTAAAGATTTGTAGCGCTTTTTAGGCACTTTACATTCAAAATGACATTTTTCCTTATTTACTAAAGGACTGCACAGAGAATGTAATGTTTGCAGACAACAGATGTGATCAAATAGCCTACACAGTGAGGGAGGGACTGTAAAAACTACACTATAAAGTGTGCCAGTGATGCTGGCTGTTATTATTCACATGATTGTACTTTTTTGTTTCTTGCACTGTCCTCCTGTTAATTTGTTCTGTTTATTTTACCAGAACTCATATAATCATCTTTTTGTTGGGCTGAAAATATCAGACTATATAACTTCAAGCTTTTCTGGATAGGTGCTGTCGTGGACTCATGTTTGTGGACTCTGTGTTTGTTTTTTCTGGTGTTGCACTATTGGTTGCTTGGTCTTTAAGTAATTTGGTTTACTCAATGTTCTTCTTCATAATATTCAGCACCGCTGTTGGGACCTCCTGTGATAGATCAGGGGCTGCAATATGCTTCTCCACTTTCTCTCAAACGGGAAAATTGGAAAGCAACCGCAACTTCACCGTGGGTGTTACGCATGATTTCTCGGGGATTCAGGCTCCAATTCGCTGCTGTCCATCCCCCTTTCTCCGGCGTAATACAGTCACAAGCACAGAGAGAATCAGCTCGAGTCTTACAGGAGGAAGTCCTCTCTCTGTTAGAAAAAAGAGCGATTTCTGTCGTATCTCCCGAACAGAGTCTGTCAGGTTTTTACTCCAGATATTTCCTCGTTCCCAAACAGGGGGGGAAGAGGAATCCACCCTATTCTGGACATGTGGGCTCTGAACAAATTTCTGCAGAAATACAAATCCAGGATGCTGACACATGCAGCTCTGCTGCGTCTGATAAGACCGAACGATTGGTTTTCGTCCATGGATCTGAAAGACTCGTATTTCCACATTCCCATTTACCCCCCTCACAGACAATATCTCAGATTCGCCTTTCAGGGGGTGTGCTACAAATGCTGTGATCTCCCATTCGGTCTGTCTCTCAGCCCGAGGGTTTTCATACGGTGCACAGAGGCCGCTGTCGCCCCGCTCAGACGCCGGGGCATACGGCTGGCCACGTATTTGGACGACTGGCTCCTGTTGGCGCAGTTGGAACAGGAAGCCAGGGTTCACACGCACATTGTCACGACGCACCTAATAGATTTGGGCTTTGTGATAAATACGGAGAAGAGCCAACTCTCTCCGACACAGGAGATATCCTTTCTGGGATTATCCCTGCGCTCCGTGCCATTCACAGCTTGCCTCTGGGAGGAGAGAGTGAACATTTTCAAAGCTTGCCTTGTGCATTTCCTCGTGATCCGTCTTGGCCGCCTTCACATGCGGGAATTTCAGCGCTGGGTCGCTTCACTCAGACTGGATCCAGTGCGTCATGGCGCACGGGGGATAACGGTCACAGCGGATTGCGTGTCGGCTCTACGCCACTGGCGGGCCCCGTCTTTCTTGACTCAGGGGGTGTCCATGGGCACTGTCTCGTCCAGGAAAGTGGTCACCACGGATGCCAGCCTATCCAGCTGGGGTGGCATTTACGAGGGCAGGTCTGTGAGACGACGCTGGAGCCAGGCCCTCCAACGTCTTCACATAAACTTTCTCGAGCTCTCCGCTGTGTTTCTGTCCTTGAAACATTTCCTCCCATTCCTCTCGGGCCACCACGTCCTGGTGAGGACAGACAACACAACGATGGTAGCGTATATAAACCGTCAAGGGAGTTTGCGCTCTCGTGTGTTGTACGCTCTGGCACGCAAACTGATCCTCTGGAGCAGTGTGCACTTTTTCTCCCTGAGGGCGACTCACGTCCCAGGGACCCTGAACACAGGTGCCAACCTGCTGTCCAGGGGGTGCGCCGATATACTGGGAATGGATGCTGCACCCGCAGGTCATGGAGCAGATATGGTCGTGCTACAGCCGCGACAGGATAGATCTGTTCGCGTCCAGAGAAAACGCTCGTGCGAGCTGTTTTTCTCCCTGCGCACTCTGAACGCTCCCCTGGGCGTAGACACACTAGCGCATGCTTGGCCGCACGAGCTGCTATATGCGTTTCCCCCACTGGCCCTGATGCCCCCCACTATCCAAAACGCCAGGGCTCCCTCCAGCTGTCGTTTTTATAGGACCTGATTGATAAAGGAAAAGCCTTTTTCCACGGTTAAGGTTTATCTGGCAGCTATAGTGGCTTGCCATATAGGATTTGGGGACAAAACAGCGGGCCAACACCCTTTGGTGTGCCGGTTTATGAGGGGCGCGCGTAGGCTTCTCCCTGTCTCCAGACCACTGATGCCTCCGTGGGATTTAGCGGTGGTTCTGGAGGGGCTTAAAGGACCCCCGTTTGAGCCATTGCTGGGAGTAAGTCTCAAACACCTGTCCCTTAAGACAGTGCTGTTACTGGCTCTCGCCTCTGCAAAGCGAGTGAATTACATCCATGCGCACCTTGCGCGCGCTCAGTTCACCTCGGGGAATACTCGTATGGTTCTGAAGCCCAACCCGGTCCCGGTGCCCGATTGAGCTCGCAGCGTTCACCGCTTCTCCCGGTGAGCGACAAGCGCACATGCTGTGTCAAGTTCAAGCTGTGCGCTCTTATATGGACACGACACGGAGCGTCAGGAGGAGCGATCAGCTCTTTGTCTCCTGGGCTGAACCCCGAAAGGGACAGCCAGTCACAAAGCAGCGCCTCGTCCACTGGGTGGTGGAGGCTATAGCTTTGGCGTACACGAGCAGGGGTCTGCAGCCGCCGGCGGGTTAGCGTGCGCACTCTATCCGCGAGATGGCCGCTTCCTGGGCTTTATTTAGGGGAGTGTCTGTTCAGGCCATTTGTTCAGCAGCGAGTTGGTCCTCGCCTCTGACTTTTGTTCGGTTCTACATGCTGGACGTGTCAGGGTCGTGCATGGCTAGCGCGGTCCTGGAGTCTTAATTGGAACTCAGGGACCCTCCCCACTGGCCGGTACTTGTTTGGGCGGTGAGAAGAGGTTTGCTTATTGAATTAAGGGAGTGTTATCCACGCACACTATATATATTAGGTGGGACTACTGGGCGCGGCGGATGACACCTTTCACTGGCCAATCAAGATTGGCGGATTGAGATAAATGCTTCTATCAGGGCTGCAGGAGGCTGCATCCCATAGCGAGACACCTCGCTCATAATATTTTAAGAACTGCGGTTATGTTTGATAACCAAACGTTTTCCTTGCATGTTCCCTCCTTCATTGTTCATGTTCATTAGCCCTGCCTTGCCCTCAATGTTTTCCCCCAGCCTTCACACCTATCCTGTATCAGTCTTGTCAGCACTGCCCTGTCTCCAGTGTCCTCCCAGCCAATCACTCCCAGCCTGCACTTGTGTTTTTACCATTCACCAGTCCCTCATTACTACTGTTAGTATTTAAGTCCTGGTTTTCTTTTCAGTCTTTGTTGGATCCTTTGTCGATTTGTCAGTCTTTGTCAGTTCATGAATAAAGACTAGGGGTGTGACGATACACTCAACTCACAAGAAGAGACGATATGTGATATTGGGGTCATGAGAATGAGACAAGACAAGATTTTAACACTATTTTTAAGAAAACTTGATGAACAATGATGAAATTCATGACTGGAAAAATAATATTTTAATTGACTAAAAGTCACAAAATGCAAAACAATGCAGGTGTGGTTTTGCATGTTTTAACTAATCTTTAATGAAGATTGCAGCAAGATTTCAGTTTGACTTTCTGAGTATGGATTATCATATGTAGTATGCAATACCCCTGTGACTAATTATTCTTGTTGCATCATTAGGTTCCCATAGCTGCACTAGATTCTCCTGCTGCTCTTACCTCAGGCTTTCAGTGTAGATACCTGAGGTCAACCCCCCCATCTCCTACTTGTGAGATCTCAGCAGGTAGAAGTTCCACTATAACAAGGTTAATGATCCACATGGTGACTGAAGACCTGCTTCAAGCCTGGCAGTTGTGGGAAAGTGAGCTTCCACAGCTGTCACAGATAACTCTGCAGAGATGCTACACTAAGCCCAGCTTGGATTGTAGCAAGAGCAGGCGGACCATCCATGTGTTCTGTGAAGCCTCTGAGCGTGCATATGGGTCCGTTGCATACCTGCACACTGTTGAAGATGAAGGACAAGTCCAATTATTTTTCTTGGCTGCAAGATCGAGAGTCTCGCCAAAAAAGCAACTCTCAATCCCTCGGCTGGAACTGTGCGGAGCCCTGACTGGAGCACAGTTGGCTTCAGTCTTGAAATGAGAGCTCACTCTTGACATTCAGGAGGTGGTGTATTGGACAGACTCAACCACTGTACTTACCTGGCTCCAGTCAGAATCATGCAGGTATAAAGTATTTGTGGGAACCCGAGTTGCAGAAATCCAAGAACTGTCTGATCCTGCAGCCTGGCGATATATCGACTCAGCAGCCAACCCAGCTGATGACATCACAAAGGGGAAAACACTTGCTCAGCTCACTGGAAATAATCGCTGGAGTCAAGGGCAACCCTTTCTTCAGATGCCAGCCAACCTGTGGCCCAAGGCTCCCGTGGTAGAACCCAGAGAAGAGGTAGAGGAGTTGAGGAAGACAGTGTTCTTTGGCTTACTAACAGATTTAACCAGTCCGGCGATACCTGACATCCAACAGTTCAACACATATCAGGCACTCCTGGAAGCCACCACGCAGGTGCTGCACGGGGCGGCTGACAGCACTGATCATCCAGCTGCAGATTGCTCCTGAGTACGATGAGTCTTCTGACCTGATACGAGTTGGAGGTAGACTCCGTCGATGTGACAGCCTGAGCCCGGAAGCTCTGCACCCAGTTGTTCTAGCCCCCTCTCACCCAGTCACGAAGCCCTTGATCAAGCACTGTGATGACCAATTACATCACCCTGGAGCTGAACGTGTGTTTGCAGAGCTGCGCAGAAGGTACTGGGTATTGAGAGGCAGAGAAGCAGAGAAGCAGTAAGGAGGCATCAACATAACTGTTCTGAGTGCAGGAAATGGAGAGGACAGCCGGAGGTTCCAAAAATGGCAGATTTGCCCCCTTCAGATTTGTTCTTCCGACCTGCCTTCTACTCAACTGGGATGGATTGTTTCGGCCCTATGCTTGTCAAGGTCGGGCGTAGAACAGAGAAGAGGTGGGGCATCCTGTACAAATGTCTTACCACACGGGCAGTCTACCTTGACTTATTGACTAACCTGGATGCTGATTCATTTCTGATGTCATTACGACGTTTTATTGCTCGTAGGGGAAAGCCCTTCGAGCTCTTGTCTGATCAGGGCACAAACTTTAAAGGAGGAAGTAGGGAACTTCACGAAGCATTCAAAGCCCTGGAGCCTGCCATTCAAGACCAGTTGGCAGTGGAACAGATCAGGTTCCATTTCAATCCACCTAACGCTCCACATTTTGGTGGGTCTTGGGAAAGAGAGGTGCGATCTGTGAAGGCAGCCCTTCGCACCACAGTAGGAGCCCAGACTGTGCCAGAAGAGGTATTGAGGACCGCCTTGACAGAGGTAGAGAACATCCCCAACTCCAGACCCTTGGTCTATGTTTCAACCGACATTGCAGACCCAGATCCTGTCACACCCAACTCCTTGTTGATGGGGCGGCCAGACTCCTCTCTGCCTCAAGTAGTTTACCCAGAATCAGAACTGCTCGGTCGCAAGAGGTGGAGACATACCCAAGTCCTAGCCGACCATTTCTGGAGATACTTTATACAGCACTTCCTGCCCACCTTGCAAGTATGGCAGAAATGGAATGCAGAGAAAACTGACATCACTGTCGGAACAGTAGTTCTCATTGTTGATCAGCAGACGCCAAGGGCTCTCTGGCAAGTGGGAACGGTGAAGACCATACCTGGGGCAAATGGTCGAGTTAGGACAGCAGTGGTTCAAGTAAAGGACCGGACCTACACTCGCCCGGTGGTACAGCTCATCAGACTGCCTGCTCTACCCGAAAATTTGCACACCAAATTTGGGGGCGGCTGTAAAAAAGGCTGTGCTCCCATGCACCGTTCGCTTGAGTCTCTGATTTCCGACTCTGCTCTGTGCACTTGAATGCATAACTCACTCTTCGTGCCTGCACCTGTAGGGCGAGTGGGACAGAGAGACGACGGCAGGACCTCACTGTTTCTCACCATAGCAACGTCAAACTGACCTTTTTTTGTTGTGTGCGTCCATGAATAAGTAAGCTACAAGGTTCTTTAAGCTTGTTATGTTGTGTGATAGCTTATTTGTCGCCATGAGTGCAATAAAAGGATTGGTTGATTGGTGTTTCTTACATCCAAAATATTTCATCATTAAGAGCTAGCTGCTGGATTGTGCTAATTGAGAGTTATGCTAGCTAGTTAAGTCTGTTGACTGTTATTGAGCATTTATTCAGTGTTTCTTATTTTATCTTTTACGCTAAGGTTAATAGCTTTCAGTCTGATGTTAGCTGTTATATATGCGTAATTATGTCTTGTATTGATGTTTCTGTCAGATTATAACTATTAATCAATCTGTATTGCTGTTCTCTGTTGTTGCAGAACCACACACAGACACACACACACACACACACACACACACACACACACACACACACACACACACACACACACACACACACACACACACACAGAGATACGTATCCCAATGACTATATAAACAGTCAAATCTGTACATGGACTCTGCATCCTTTTCTTTCCCCCACACTCTCACCTGAATAATTTAAATTATTGTCTTGACCCGACACCCTGAAGTGTTTGCTGCCGCACCTAGAGATTTTTGACATTCTTCCACACAGTGACAGTATAAAAAAAAGACATGATGTGCAAATGACCTATAGAAAACCGTTCGTCTTTTTTTTCCCATTGGCATGCACCCTGGCCTCCCCCTGCACTCTTCCAGTTCAATTGTCTCCTGTATTGTACTAATACAACAGCAGAACACACTTTCTTTTGTGCACAATATGTGTCAAAAGAACCTGCTATCAGATCTTATTTAGTGCTGTAATAATAATATCTTCCTAAGTCAATGTAGCAGCAATGTAGCAATCCTGGTATGAACTGGTACAGTCTGTATTGGGACTCAGTGTCTACATGGACAGTGTCTGTAGTGTGCTATCTTTACTTTTTTGAGTTTATTGAGATAGTAGTTTGTGCTTTGAGGAACTGAAGAATCCTGTCTATCTAGATGCATTCTGTATACCAGCTTTTAGTCTCTAGGACAGAATGAATGTTGCATTTTGGTTCTGAATGTAATGGGGAGAGGTAACAGCTCAAACTCTGCCATCTTTCAATCAGTGCCACTTCACTTCCATCTTTAGGCTTTTATAGGAGAATAAAGTGGACAGATGTTTGCCTAGCTCTATAAACAGGATTAGTGGGCAACGAAGTCTTCACTAACCCTTGCTGCCTTTTGAGACTGCCAAAGTAATGAAAGTGAGACTTTAAAGGATAGGTTTGGATGTACCTATACTCGTGTCGTACAGGTAAAGAACTAGTGTCTGTGCTCGTTCCTCTTCTGCATCCTGAATGTAGCACGACTCCAATAAAGCTCCAGCAGACTGAGTTAAAGAAATGAAGCGGATGTGTTCATCCTGGCAGTCACATAAAGACAGTGTACAAAGAGATCATACTCCATCACTACAATGACCAATAACTGTTCATGTGCATACTTCATTTTGGTGTAGTTGTTATTAATGTAGCAAAAGAACCTACACTCACATGTCCCGAAGCACAGTCCACAGCTCTCCTCCAAGACACACCTCCAGCAGCATGTAGACACACTTGTCATCCCGAAATGTTCGAAACAATCTGAAACACATGCATTGACAGTCAGGACACTCTTGTGTTGCATCAGAACACAAAGTAATATCACTATTATAATAGCCAAATATTAATGTTGTGATATAGTTATTATTCTGTACACACCTCTTCTTCATCCTTATGATGCACTTTGATTGCCCTACACCTTTCTGTCCACTTATAAAGTGAAGCGTTGCTACGCAGTCATTCACATAAAAAGATGACTAGAGAAACTCTACTTTGTGCAGACTCTAAATTGAACAAACTCTCTTTCAGTAAACAACTTTACAGTCCATTAAAAGCTTCTCACATGTAAGAATTTGGTGTTTAAAATAAAAAAATAAAAAACCCTGAGACCCAACGAAAACCAGGAAACCAATGAGTGATGTGAAGTGATAAGTAAAACATTGAGTTGTACACTAGGAGGAGGTGCGAGAGAACATCCCATTTTGGCTGAACTTCTCTCTCTGAATGACAGTCAACAGACTGCTTGCTCAAGGCCTTTGTTCTTTAAAGTCATGGTCCAGATAAATCTCAGGGCAGCTACATTCTACAGCTTGTTCCTTGGTGACTCCGCTGAGAACAGCTCTCATTTTCTTCTCTGTTTAAGGAGCATTAGAGATTTTTTCTGCTGGCTGACCTATTCTCCTCTGCTCAACATCTACATGCTTCCACAGGCTGACATTATGGCAAATAAAAGATTTCACCAGAGTATTACTATTATGTAATGGCTTTAGAAATAAGCCCTTGCTTTGTGTGAGATGCCTGATGCTGAATGTGTAATGTTGTATGTGTGTGTGTGTGTGTGTGCGTGTGTTCACACCTGATGATAAATGCCGAGTTGATTTGCTGAAGGATGTTCTTCTCAGAGTAGATGTGCTCCTGCTGTCTGGTGTCCACAATGTGTTTCTTCTTAATACACTTGAGAGCGAATGTAACAGCCTCATCCTTCAGCTTCACCTGAGAAACAGCAGAGTGGATCTCACTGAGTAAAGAAAGCCACTGGTAATCAATGTTGGAGTTAAACTACTATGAGGAAAAGCATTCAACTATTCTATTGCTGTTCTGTTTTCAGATAAACATTAAGGCATCCACTTTCACCAACTGATTTAAATTTTGGATAGCTACCACAGTTGAGCTTAGTGATTCTCATTAACGCCTAAATCTATATATCATCTGAAAAGAATCTATTTTAATTGACAGAAGGAAGTAGATGACATAATTCAACATCATTAACCTTAAAACTTCAAAAAGTTTCATGAATATGTGCCAGTTTTGCTATTGTCACCAATTCTCATACCAATAATAATAACGGGGAGGACAAAAATCCAAACATACTGGTCATCCTGTGGTCTGTGTCCCAAATCTGTACAACATACAACATTCTAAGCAGGTTTAATGCATGTAGTGGATGTGCACTGTTGTCCTGTAATACAATAGACAAAGAAAATGGAGGAGCTGCTCCAAGCTGTGAAGCATTACTGTGTGGACGGTGATGAAACTTAATATTCTCTTAAGTTTAACCGGTGGTGACATTTTGAAGTCACTGCCTTTAATTTGATTGTCCTTGCACAGCACACATATTGCATCATTTCCTGTCAGACAAACAGTAACGTATGTTGATTTGAGAGTATACTTACTGTAAAAAAAAAAAAAATAACAGCATACTACAGTATGAAGATTAGTATATATATGGAGTGTATTCCCTATCTTAATTCAAGAGCATATTAAATGGATTTAGCAGTATTTATTAATTTCATGCTCAGATTTTGTGATATTTTCTCTCAGAACTCTGCTCTCGCTGCTCAAATTTGCTCTGCGCATGCTCGCACTGTGTCCTCACACTCGGTTAGAACGCTGCTCGCGCAGATTTCCTGCGCTCACACTCGAGTTCTTCCTCTCGCGCTCAGGGAGCTTGTGCTCGCGAATCTCTGCTCTGCTCTCGTATTTTTTTGTGGATCAAAGCTGTAAACCAATAGAAAGGCCGGCTAGTATTGACCAATCAGACAGTCCCTGTTTGTCCCTCGCAGCGAGAGCAGCGAGAGCAGAGTTTTGAGAGAAAATATCACAAAATCTGAGCATGAAATCAATAAATACTGCTCTCAAATCCATTTAATATGCTCTTGAATTAAGATAGGGAATAAACTCCATATATATAGTGCATAATGTATACAATCAGTAAGTAGTCTGGAATTATGATACAGCTCTAGTTACTTCCATCTAATGATGGAGAAACACTTTAAAGACAAGATTTGGTGATCTGTGATCAGTTTTATCGTATTTGGCAACAAACCAACTCACTGTGCTAAACTCTGTATACCAGAGGTGTCTATCCCACACAATTGACTACTAAAGTCACACTATATATAGAAATAATCTAATTAAAAGGTTTATACGTTGAAATGACTTAACATAAAAGTAATCGCTAGAGGCAATTAGAAGAAAAAGGCCATTAGAAGAAAATTATGACTGCACGGAAGAGAGATTATTGAAATCTCCAAATGACTCTCTTGAAATACAAAATCAATACATGTCACATGTTCTAATGTTTGTCCTTATGCTTCTTGAAGTCAATCTTACAGCTTCTCCTGTCTCTAACTTGGCTGCTTGTGTAGGTGTTACAGTTTGGGTATTACTGATCAGTGCAGGGCTTTTATTTCACTGCTAAAATTATGCTGCAACTGACATTATTTAGCTTAGATGAGAGATCTTATACAATAAGTATAATTGTTTCTAGGTCATATTTAGTCCATCTCACTTCCCTGCCGAGGATATTTGCAAAATGGTACGTTATTCTGAGTCATACAGTATCAGCTGTAAATAAAATCCAGCTAAATCACTTCTAGTGTAAATCATGGGGCTGACTAATGACACATGATATTTGTGGTGTTACGTTACTGTAGCTCACCAGCTCCACTCGTCCAAATCCTCCCATCCCCAGTGTGGCTATGACCTCCAGCTCCTGGAAAGGTTGGTGATGGGGCAAGAGAGCAATCCTCTCCTTCAGCCTCCTCAGCTCCTGGGCCTCCACTGAGTCAATCTGAGGTGAATGAGGCCTGACGGAGGAGCAAGACAATCACATTTGAACCTTATCCTGAATTTAGGCATCAGTAGTTAACCATTGACATACCAGGGTGAACCAGACTGAAGAATGTGTTTAGTGTTTGAATTTATTCACTAGACTCTAAACTGATTTATCTGCTTATCTCCAATAATACTGCATGTACAATCAGTGTGATCACGTGCAATAAGTCACCACCATTGTCCCCTGTTGATGGTGTCATTATGTCATTCTGCACTCACAGAGCGTTCCTCCTCTCATCACTCCTGGAGAGCTCCTCCACGTATTCCTTCAGGTAAGCCTGGAGCTCCTCATAAGTTCCAACCATCTGGTTGAAGTTGCTGGAGAGAGGAGGCAACATGGACAGCTTTCATTTCAGCATTGTGTGTGTTTAGAAGGTTTGGCAAATACAGGTTATCACATGCAGATGCTGATGTATCATAGCTACCTTTTTTATATATCTGAATCATACATCTGGCAGAGGATGGACTTGTGTTTGTGTAAGCTGAATTTAATCAACGTCATCATTCATACATCACCATCAGTGGCTCACCCATCAGCTGTGTGGTTATCTTACATTAGTAGTGTAGGATAAAATCCCTACAGCAGACAGCACAAGCTTCAAACAACAGGCCTGCTTTTTCTTCAACCTCCCAGGAATGCTGGCAAATATCGCATAAATGAGAGTTCCAAACTCCTCACTCCTCTCCATTCTATGAACTGAAAGGATCTCATAAGGACCCCCATGCCATAACCCACCAGGACTTTCAATATTTATGTTTGGACTATTAGTTTAGTTGTTATTTTATTTTGAAATGTGTTCTCCTTGTGTTTTTGTTTCCTTTACTTCCTGTGTTTTCCCACCTTTGTTGATTCCCTCCAATATTTCATCCGTGTCATCATTGGCTATCATAGCTCTTCTCTAATGGCCAGTAATACACAGAGACAAGCTGGCACCAACTTGAATCCCTTGAATAACGTTGTCAGTTATTGTGTCCAGCTGTAGAAAATAAAACGGCATCATGCAGCTACTCACTCTCTGTCCACCACCAGGCAGTGTGTGTCGTTCTCAGTGCAGATGATGTTGGCTGAGCGAACATCCTCACTGTAAACATACATGTGCACTTCAGTCAAATGAATGAAACCAACACTAACACACATTACAGACAGTCATTTCCTTCATCATTATGTTCTGAATGTCCTGAAGAGGGAATATTTTCTTGTCTCATGAATAGAACTACAGAGATCGAGAGTGTGTTAAATATTCTATTGCAACCTTAAAAGAAAGGTTGACTTCTGTGAGTCAAACAACTTTATGGATATTATTTGTTGGCTAGGAGTATAGATTTAGATTTAACATTTAGATTTAGATTTATTTTTCATGTAAACATTTTTAACAATTATATATAACATGTTTTTTTTTTTTTTTTTACATGAATTTCCGTCTCAAATGAAAGAAAAATGAGCTAAATGTGAGATGAGTGAGTTAAATATTCAAAATATATCAGCCATAAAAATGCAACTGAAATTCAGCACCCCATATAGGAGATCCTGAAGGACAGGGTCACCATTTTTTATTTATAAGTATGTTTTAAACCAGCAGTCAGGTGTCCATATGAACATTAAAGAGGTTTTTCCTCTCTGTAATCATTCCTCCTGTTCATACTGAATAATAAATGATCTCCTTTAAATGTGCTTTCAATAGAAGTGATGGAGGACTAAATCCACAGTGTGTCCACACAGTCATTTAAAAGTAGATGTGAAGTTTATATGAGTCTTCATCAGTCTGAGTTAGTCATATCAAGTAGATATCTGACTAATTTACAGTCTTTTTAGCATCACATTCCCTCTTAGTGTTTCCCTGTTGAGCTGTGGTGGTATAGAAGTATAGTAACAAAAAAAACGTTGGCACTAAAAACACTGTAACACTGAAACATAGAAGACTTGATTTGACTCATTTGGGTGGCTGAAGCGTCATATTAGCTTTAGATCAACTTTTAAATATTTTTTTGCATTTTGTATGAACAGGAGGAATGATTACAGCAAGAAAAAACTATTTCAATGTTCTTTTGGGCTCCTGGTTGTTTTAAGACAGACTTTAAAAATTGTGAACTTGTCCTTTAATGTACTCTGTGAAACTACATATACAGCACATAAGAAAAAAAATACAAAATACAGTAAATATGTTGTTTGTACCTGATCAGAGCTTTCTCTCCAAAGTAGTCTCCAACTCCCAGGGTCTTGATTTCTTGTGGTTCAGCACAGCCCTCTGTGCTCTGAGTGACTACCACCTGCAGATAGCAAACATTAGAATTAGCACGGCACCACAGCTCATGTATATCAATTTGTTATTGTTAGCTATATTGTTTTAGTCATGAACATTGATAGAATCAGTGGAAAGTTTTGTTAGACTTTGATGTATTTTAAATGTCCTTCCTCAGCTTTCAACTGCATCAACAGTAAGATGTTGTCAACAGATACACATGTGATCTCATTATAATGTATAAACAAAATGTAATGTCATACAACACACTGCGTCCGTTCATTTACATTTACATGTATTAATTCACATTAACCCTTACATACTGTTCATAATCCACACCCCCCCGGTATGTTTCTGGTTAATTTTGACCCGGTCTAAGAATCTCCTCATAAAAAGTGTCTCTACTAAATGCTGAACCACAGATGTGTTTAGAAAGCATCAATAGTTGATCTGACTGATCAATAAATGTGATTAAACCTTGATTCATGTTTCAGAGAGCAGAGAGAGTGTATTTTTTTTTAGCTTTTACACCACTAAACATCTCCTATCACACAATATCATGTCCTATTTTACCTAAGACATGAACATATAACATAGCAATAATGATGGAAATGTATTTTATGTAAAGGTTAAATGAGCAGAACTTTATGGAAGTGTGGGGTTTATTGTATAACCATTAGAGCCATCAGTCTTCACTGCTACATCATAAAAAGAAATCCTCATAACTACTATCTTATTAAAACTATCAACTATTCATTTACCTAAAACACATGTCAATGGATACGGATCAAATATGACCCAGAACAGCCTCAATGGACTAAAATGTGTAGCACTTATACAAAAGTATAACATTTGATAATATTTTCATTTTTGTCCATTTTGGGCCACTTTAGGAAAAGTCTTCAAATTCAGTGTAAAAGAACAACTAAAGTTTATCTCCTAAAGGACATTAATTCTTATTTTTAAATTGTCAGAGCCTGTTCTAAATGACTTAGGAGCTGCTGAGATCAGACACTTGAGATGATAATCAATCTAACCTGACTAACAGCTCCATAAATGTTGGAGCAAATTTTAATGGAGACATCATTATAAATTAACCACATATTTTGAATCTAAAAAGTTAATTTCTCCCCTCAAAAAATTATCTCACACAGGGTAATAATGGTGTAGCAGGTCATGTTACCTCCCCCTCTGTCTTATCTGTAACCCTGCACCAGAAGTCAGTAGTGAAGCATGTACACCATGATCCCTCACTGGCTTCCCTCATATAAGTACTGCCAAAACTTGAACACATTTTTTTTTTCACAAGTTTCGAAATGTTTAAAAAAAATTATTTAAAAAAGTTTAGTTTTTGCTTTCATTGAAAAAATATCAAAGGTTGCCAGAGAAATCTCACCTCTCCTTTTGCGATGATAAAGAAAGTGTTCCCCTCTTCACCTTCTCGGATAATGTACTCCCCTTTTTCAAAATAGTCCTAAAAAAGACAAATGGTTGCTTCATTGGCTTGTTCACTCCGATGCAATTTTTAAGCAATGTATTCAAAAACTGACAGTGTGCAGAATTTCAAAAGAAATGAATTAGAAAATACTCACAACTTCAAGACAGTCAACTATCTTGGCTAGTTTCTCCTCGGGCAGTTCTCGCAGTAGAGACACACTTACACAGAAATAATACATACACACATTAGATATAATGCAGTTGACAATGTGTAACTGCCAAATAATGTACTAAGCTGTCACATTTAACAAAATGGGTTAAAAATGTAAGAAAACTATATGATACAATATACTGAACAACGAATACAAGCAACTATAGTTATATCTTATTTTTTGAAAAGTGAAGACTTCACAGTTTTTTTAAATTCTGAAACTAGCATTAAATGCAGCATACTGCAAATCAAATCATCCATACTGTATGGGTTACATGTTAGCTACAAGCAGAACAAGTGAGCATGGACTACAAAAGTGTCTTCAGGCTAAACATGGTCTAAGTGTGGGGATTTTAATCTGTATTAAATGTGTTTTCCTTCTGAATTATATCTTAACATGACCATACCTAAACATGATTTTAGGCCCAAGCCTGTTCTGAACCAGACTCCAAATATATTTTGTCATGACCAGCTGGGTTCAGATTGGGCAGAAGAACTCCTCAGATATAACTGCTGAATCACTGTAGTGTATTGCTCATTGATAATACAATATAGTAGGATGCTAGCTAATTCATTGACCATTAAAAGCGTGTCTTACATCACTAACCACATGTAATAAATGAATCAGGTGTGGCAGTAAACAGAATAGAGAAAGATGGACTGATAATGAGAGAGTGCAGGTATCAGTAGATGCTGCTAGTGAAACAGACATTTAGAAACAGGAAGAAAACAATTAGCTGTCCTTTTGAAAGTCTTTATTTGTAATGAGTTAAACTGTATAAGTGGATGGGTGTCTATGCCTTAAAGTAATTCCATGATATTGCAGGGTATTTTTCCGGGTACAGGTATTTATGTAGATCTATTAAAATACTGAAAAAAATGTTTTTTCTCAGCATACTCTTGTGAATTCCACCTCTCCTTGTGCTGCTTTTATTTGTGATTGGGAACATTGTTTTTTATGTTTCTTCTTTTATGGTTACTGTGTATTTATCATCTTACACTGCACACGAGTACTCTGGTTTGTTTTATAATCAACCACCTTCAGACTACTTGAGTCACTCCCTATTTAGTAACCAATTCCTCCTAGAGTAGATGCAGTGGTGCAACGTTCACTGTCACCAAAATTAAAGCATTATTTAGTCATGATGTAAATGTCACCATGTCATAATATCTTGAATAACACAATATGACACATTTTAGCAAATTAAATATATTGCTGTTGTCATGAACATGATGCTGTATGGAATATCCATAATTCATTTTCGGGGGAAGTTTCCATTCAGTCATTGAAAATCATAACCAATATTCTACATTGGGAGGGGTGGGTATCGGTACTCAATACCTTTTAAGGTAGGTAAGTAGTATGGAAATATCTCCTGTCAAACGATACCTGCAACTGATCCTTTTTGCACGCAAAACTAGAAAATATGACTAATTGTATGGACTTGCTGACAGCTAATCAACTCAACCGTTCTTCGATTTAATGTGACATGTGATTGGCCCACTGCCACAACAGCTACAACCCATCTGTGGTGGTGAAGTCGTTGTAAATTTCAGTTGGTTAAACTTAGCAGTTCAGCAGCCGAGATGCTACCTAAACACTCTAAAGTGTGTCTACACTACACGCCTGTTACACCAGATAAAAGACAGTGTACTAAATGTAGAATGGGTATTGAATCAAGTAATCAGTTGGTATCAGTATCACTGTAAGGGTACTTAGATTGGTACTGGTATCATCATTTTTAAATAATACCCAGCCCTATGGATTGGGAGGGTTGAGAAAAAAGGAAACATGATTAATAATAATGATAAGAACCTAGCTAAGAGTAAACATGTATATAACCCAAAATATGTCTCATATGGGGCATGTTTTTGTACATTAAAGTAGCAGTGTGCAGGATTTAGTAGCATCTAACAGTGAGGTTGCAGATTGCAACAAACCGAATATAAAGTGTGTTCTGCTGGATGCCACTACATTTTACACACTGCACCTTTAAGGCCTCACTTGGAGCCCGGTTTGGCCCAGGAAAGTGGGGCACAGAATGGGCCCCTGTGGGGACTGAGAACGTTTTGTCCCATGAGCCCTGTTGGGGCTAGGTCTTCTTAAGGACCCATAGACAGACCAGTGGATGCCACACTGTACTTGAAAGCAGAATACCATCTTTACAAACATGTCAACTTTCTTTAGTGTATACTTTCATCTTTCATGCTGAAAACATTAGTTTCATGTCTTTGTACCTGCGCAGGAAGCTGAAGTACTCCTCATGTCTGGCCTGTGCGGTTTGCATCATGATAGTCTGGAAGGTCTGGCGGTCCAGGGCCCAGATGTGAGACTGGGACACAGCTGGATGAGAGTGGAAGCATTAACAACTCATTAAACCCATCACAATGACATCATGTGGAGGAAAGTTAAGAGTCCCTCTGAATAAACCGGGTCATTTATATGTACACTGCATAAAAGAACTACAATAACAAGTAGTTTGTTTTGTTAAAGGCATTTGGGATTTGAAAAAATAATGTAAATAAAAATGAACAATGTAATTTTTTTCATCATATTAGTGACTTATCACTAAAACATTATACTTTTTATATAAGGTTTAAAGGTTTTTCAGTCCTAAGTGAAAATCCTGTTTGTCATAACTTCTGCACAATGTATTTGTTCCAGACTTTGCAAATAATATACTGTCTATGAAATGACTGGATTGGAGCTACAGAGAGCTACGGCCAAATTATGTGCAGTGCACAAATGATGTTAGATGAATAGTTGTGTGCTTATTCACCTTCTTTTTAACAGTCACAAAAGATCACTATCAATCTCATATGTTAAGTATGGAGCTAGAGTCAGGACGTGTTGTTTGTCCAAAAATAGATCCAGCATGTAACCCTGTGTAAAACCATATATACATTAAATTAACGTCATAGAGTGTGTTCATTGATGAGCTTTGTAAGAAAATGGAAAGTAGTTTTTTTTAAAACAACTTTCATGCCAGAATACACAACATTGATTTACATTTGCTTACATGTGACAATATTCATACTTGTAGCATTCTTACACCATTTCATTATTATACTTATCTGTGTGGCTACCAAATTATAACAAATTATATAAATTATTATTAATTTTCTCTTTGCTCCACCTATCATATAGTAATGGAGGCTTAAAATGGCCAAATATGACCTGGTATTACTGGGCAGTACAACTAAGATCCATTACATTTTATTTCTCAACAAAGAACAGTCCTCAGTGGAAGGAAACAGAATCAGAAGGTTTAAGCTTGCCTCTACCTTTGTATTTATACTCGGACACGTTAGCACTTCCTTATTAGATATGATCAATCTGTCTTTAGTGACAGGATATGTACCACAGTCTTTTAAAGTAGCTGTCATTAAACCACTTCTTAAGAAGCCTACTCTAGATTCAGAGGTTTTAGCTAACTATAGGCCCATATCTAACCTCCCCTTTCTCTCTAAGATCCTCGAGAAAGCAATTGCCAATCAGCTGTGTAACTTTCTAAATAATAACAGCTTATTTGAGGATTTTCAGTCTGGATTTAGAGCTCATCATAGTACAGAAACTGCACTGGTAAAAGTTACAAATGACCTCTTAACTTCATCAGACAATGGACTTCTCTCTGTCCCCGTAAAATCAAGAATAGAATTTAAAATCCTTCTCCTTACTTTTAAAGCTCTTAATGATCAGGCTCCATCATATCTTAAAGAGCTTATAGTACCTTATGTACCTACCAGAACACTGCGCTCCCAGAACGCAGGCCTACTTGTGGTACCTAGTATCTCTAAAAGTAGAATGGGAGGCAGAGCCTTCAGGTATCAGGCTCCTCTCCTGTGGAACCATCTCCCAGATTCGGTCCGGAGGGCAGACACCCTCTCTATGTTTAAGAGTAGGCTTAAAACTTTCCTTTTTGATAAAGCTTATAGTTAGGGCCGGCCAGGCTTGTCCTGGACCAGCTCCTAGTTTATGCTGCTATAGGCTTACACTGCCGGGGGACTCCCACCTCCATGATGCACTGAGCTCCTCTCTCCTCCTCTCTCTCTCTATCCATCTATCTATATCCATTAACAAACTTCTTCCCCGGAGTTGTCTGTGCTTTCTCGTCTCACAGGCAATCTGGGCCTGTAGACGTCCGGATGACAGATTCCAGTCCCGGACCTTCTAGCTTCAATGTTTATTTTCTATGTGCTTCTCTCTCTCTCCTATTCTTACTCTCTCTCCTCTCTACCCCAACTGGTCGAGGCAGATGGCCGCCCACTTTGAGCCTGGTTCTGTCTGAGGTTTCTTCCTGTTAAAAGGGAGTTTTTTCTTGCCACTGTCGCCATGTGCTTGTTCATGTGGGAATGTTGGGTCTCTTTAAAATGAAAACCTGAAGAGTACGGTTTAGAACCTGCTCTATGTGTAAAGTGCCTTGAGATAACTTTGTTGTGATTTGGCGCTATACAAATAAAGATTGATTGATTGATTGACACGTTGCCAAATTTGATGAAACAAACTACTAATCCTATTGTTAAAAATATGATTAAGGTGTGGTTTAAAGTGGAAAAAATGTATTAAAGACCCTAACGTATTATCTCAATTTAGTCCCATTTGGGGAAATCAGTGTTTCACACCAGGAAGAGCGGATGCTATATTCAGAACATGGGCATCAAAAGGATTGGGAAAAATTCAAGACTTGTACCCACCTAATTCAGACAATATGATGTCATTTGAAGAAATAAGGCATAAGTATGATATAGATAAAAATACTTTTTAAAATTCCTTCAACTCAGAAGCTTTATTAGAAAGAGTCAAGACGGTCTCCTAACTAAACCCTTCACATCAAACTTGGAAAAATTGACATCTAAAGACAGCCTTAGTAAAGGTGCCATTTCGGAATAATATAATTTGTTATTATCCAATTCATCCGAGAACTCTGATTACAAGACCTGGAATTGGATATTTCACTAAAAGATTGGGAATCAATCTGTACTAAGGCCCACACCCAAACAATTAACTCCAGATTAAGATTGCTACAATACAAATGGTTAATAAGGACATACAGTATACTACGCCAGTAAAATTAAATAAATATGATAATAATATTCCAGGTACGTTTTTTCATTGTGTTTGACAATGTCGCAAAGTAAATGCTTTTTGGAGGGAGGTTAAAAGAATAATACAGAAGATTACATCAAAAGATATTACTTTTTGGGCCAGGCAAATGCTCTTGACCTTGCCTCTTGAAAAAATAACACAAAAAGGGAGGCAAGGTTTGTTTGAAAAAATATGGGGATCTTTTACTGTATTTATAAAAAGTTTAGATCTAACAGAGGATGTAGAGAGTGAAGAAAACGGATGTACATGATAGCTAAATGTGTGCTGGAATTGAGAAAGGAAAAACCTCTAATTGTCCTTCATATCTATAATTGTACTTGTCTGAGAAGATGTTCTTTGTAATGTTGGTTCAGTTTGTATGTTGATATGGTGTGTACTGTATGTACGTGATGTAAGCTTACTTATTTTGAAAAGATTTCAATAAATATAATGTTGGGGAAAAAAACTGTATCATCACATTACACTTCATTCATTACAGGGAATGCATCCTCCATAAATGATTCCCCTTACTTGAGTGTAACTTCATTGTTAGAATGACCAATGGTGTGATCTGACACTGTCATTGTTCCAATACTGCATTTTAAATAGTTGATATATCTTTATTAAACATGAGCAAGTAATCTAATCTATTATATGTAGAGTTTATATTAGAAAAGTATCTGTATGTTTTATTTGAATTCAAATGTATTAATGCATAAATGAAATAAAAATGTATTCATACATTTGACTCTTTCAAATGAACATATTTTAATATAAATTATAATGAAACAGTATGACAGTCTTCATTATTCCAGTGGCACACCAAGCTCCACTGATTACTCTGTTTCAGCCTTTGAAAACCTACAGTGTATTAATTAATGGTATAGCTATACAAAAAAAATGGCTTGTTAAAATGAAAATGACAGCACATCCATACATTATGTAAGATATGGAGGAGTAGTTTAAAAATATATTTAATATCTCCCCCAGTGAGTTGTCATCCGCTCATATGCTCGCAGTCAGCAGGTCTCTTTCAGATGATATGGATACGGTTGGTAAATACAGATAATGATTCACAGTTTAGCAGCTGGGAGTGAATTCATGTATGTAATCCCAAAGGTGAGACATAGTAAGAACCCCAAGATGGTTTTTGTTTTGTTTTGTTAAACACTGCTGTCACTCACCTTTCACAGTGGCTGTTCTCTTACAGTTGTACAGTATGGCCAGTTCTCCAAATGCTGTGCCAGGACGCATGTCCCCCAGCAGCTTCCCGTTCTGGATTACCTCTAGCAAGCCCTCTGCAATGCAGGAAAAACAACATGTTATCCGACGTCATTTTATTATCTATATTTTGGTTGGATTCATGTATGTTTTGGAGAAAAAGTCATATATTTATATTTTCTGTCGCTGCATCTTTTTCAGATGGTAGTAATTTGTTTATTGGGACCATCGACAGTGTTAAATCATAAATGTTACCATTTGATGTACTGTACTGTACTAGTTTATAGCTAATCTTCATCTCCTCCTTTATTGTGCAACCAATCCAGTATATTTTCTGTGTATATATAAAACACAGGTTCTGTTTCATTCAATGCAATGTAAGGCAAGGCAAGGCAAGGCAAGGCAAGGCAAGTTTGAGTTGTATAGCATGTGATGACACTGAAATATAGAGTTGTGTGTCATCTGCATAGGTATGATAGGAGATTTTGTAATGTTCCATAATCTGAGCTAAGGGTAGCATATAGATCTATCTATTGAATCTATAGTAATGCAATTACTGGTTGCTGTTATAATTTTGCATAACATTGCTTTTGTTACCAACCAGAGACTCTCTTAACTCTCTGTTTTAATTTCTAAATTATTATTATTAAATCTTATTTATCAATGAGCATTTACTCTTTATGCTACTATCCCTCCACGTCAAGGTCAGATGGACTGTAAAATATCTTTCACTAACAGTCAAAAGGCAAAAATATTGAACCAGGTTTCTTGAGGTTATCATGAAATAGTTGACACAGTGAATAATCTGGTGATGAATGCTGTAATGAATTTAAGGACGTTTTTGAATTATAATATTACCTCCATGACCTTTTATAAACTAAACAACCGCTGGTGTTTGTCCAAAATGTACAAAGTCATACAAGGTAATGTCCCCCAGATATTCAAGTCCAATCAGAGCTCTATATATTCTACTGAACTGACCTGCCAGTACATAGAGGTAGTTTCCGGGTTCCCCTTCCTGTATGACGAGCTGTCCTTTGGTGTAAACCTTCTCATACATACAGTCCACCATCTCCCTCATGTGTTGTGGCTCCAGTCTTTTCAGAAAGTCATTGTTCATGATGGCATCATTGATGAGCCTTTTGGTTCTGGGGTGGAAAGAAGAAGCAGAAAGATTAAGCAAGCCTGCTTAGTTTACTAACCAGACTACAACTAACACATGTAACATTACTTTCAAGTCCAAGTCTTAATATAAGTTAAATACAGTATTTTGTTGGATGGGAGATTATGTTAGAAAACCTCCTGTTTAGGACTCACGTAATGATATCCAATATAACATTGTCCCAGATAGTAAAGATACTATAAACTTTACAATAACCTTTTGTGTAAGCTTAGTGTTTCTGTGTTGCTCTTTATATCTTTGTTATCAGACATACTTTTGCCAAACTTATCAGTTCGGCCTCATCCTTGAAGCCCTTTTTCTTGAATGAGGAAAATGTTTGAAAATATGAACAATAAAGCTTTGTGTTATTTGTCCATAAAACTTACTGCACATTCTATGTTTAAAATTTGAGCAACATTAAACACTGTTGTATTGAGCCAGGATCATTTGATGCTGTCATACTGCCTAAAACAAAATATGGTTTAATGTAAAACTACAGGCTAAAGAAATATTCTCATGTATCTTCAGGTTTGCCTGTTCAAAAAAATCGGAATATCCAGGAGAGGAGGTATCTTGAATTGGATGCTACAATTGTTAATATTTTCTAAACATTTCAATAACATGTGTAGTCTAACTGTATAAATACTGTTCTGTTTTATCCGACATGGCCAATTAAATCTTGCAAATGTGGATTCTGGCTCCAAGCCACTGCATTAATCTTTGCAGTTATCAATTTATTCGTCAGATTTCACTGAGCATGTGTCTGTGTGTGTCCCTGATTACCACATCACACAGATGATGTGCAAGTACATTCAATGAAAAGGAGGCTGCTGAATGGGCCTGAGAGTAGTGGGCAAGGGAGGCAGCATAGGTTGTCTAATTGAAGCCCATAATGACCCAGGCCCTGCATCTAGATCCTGTGGCCTTTTGTTTACCTGCATGTCTTCCTATTATCCTGTCATGTTAATGCGGTGTTTCAGATCTGCACACTGTTGTGGGTGGGGAGGTATCACAGAGGCTTGCTATAGCTATCGCATGCTCCTGTCAATGATATCCCATTTGGTCTGATATATATATATATATATATATATATATATATATATATATATATATATATATATATATATATATATGCAGGGTTTTCCCCTTTCCCCTTTTTTTTTAGTTAAGGCTGCAGGCGTGTGTTGCTTAGGCGGCTTAAACTGTAAAGTGCTTTGAGAAACCCTGATATATATATATATATATATATATATATATATATATATATATATATATACATATATGATATAAGGATAGTCATCTTTCTCTTTGATCATATCTATATCCTTCCTGTTGTCCTCAAGTCAATTTTGCCCCCGGAGGACAAGAGATGTTAACTCAAAAATGAGGTATGATTTCATTTAAATGAGGCATTTTGATCATCATTTCCAAAAAATATGTGTAAAGCCTGTGGTAGTAAATTGGGATGAAGATGGCTAAAAAGATCTAACACAGAATTAGGTGATAATTTAATAATTTAATTTAGTATTTGATATAGTAACTGCAACATTTCTATCAATCAGGTCAATTTTCACCTACTTTTTTACTTTTCACTGACTTGTGCTCATGTTGCAGCCAATATCTGTTTAGGAAAGTTATTTTGTTTCTGCATAACCAATCAGTACAGAGTGACATATCCAGCCTTTCAGTATTATATTTTAGTCAACACAGAAGCAGTTCCTTGAAACAGTTAAAATGAATCACGACAATTAAAGAAATATGCTGATTTCTGAGTTCTTATTTTTTTAATCGACCTCATTAGAATTGTTGAATAAATCATAGATGTGGTGGTAAGTCAGAGGTTTGGAACCAGTCTAACTTTTGCTCACCTGAACATTCCACACTGAACCATACTACTGTTTTAAACCCTACTTATTCAAATGTGCATGCCTTTCTAAAGCATATTATAATGTCACTTGCAGGCAACCATTGATTCATATTTAAAGTCTGAAAATGTGTTTGCAGAGGTAGGCTGTCCATTGTCGAGATCAGAAACTGAAACAAGCTTGTTTTATTATAAACTGTGTCACAATGGAAGATGAACGATGCAGCATTTGGGATGCCGCACAAAATCCCACCCACCAAAAACACATTCTTTTGCCTTTTCTAGCAGAGTTTGCCAACTTTTACATGTGACCCTTGGGTTTTTGTGCTCAACAGAAGGAAGCAGCTCAATTGTCAATAATGAAAGCTGCAAGCAAAAATTATTACAGGTAATCACACCTGTTGGTGAGACATTACTTTCTGCATTATGCTGTAAGTATGTTGGGCACATTCACCCTCTCTCTGCTGAGTGAGAGGGGAAAAGAAAGAGTCCTCTGATTATATATCAAAACATTCATTGTTGGTGCTGCCTGGAGGAACAGTGAGGTCAATGAGCTATGATTGTAGTCTGCAATGTCTCTCAGCCAGGTCAAAGCAAGAAACTATTTTAATATCCAATCTGACAGTGACCATGTGGAGAGACAAAAAAATGTTTGTTCCTATCTTAATGTCCATCAGGAGGTGTATAATGGAGGTGTCTGGATTATGTTCCAGGAATGGTTTTATAAGCATTAGTGGATAAACTAATGTAAGTCACCATGCTCTTTTATACCTACCTACCTTTTCATACTCAAAAATAGATGTAGAGAGTGTCTCTTTAACTTACTGTGAGTCTTTGCGTATAGGTTTTGTGATGGAGATGTGTGGAGCTCTGAACCCCCCGCAGAAGTTCTCTGAGGTGGGTTCAGCAGAGACGCCCTCTTTGGCTTTAAGCCTGCGGTGGACCTCTACAGCGACCCTGTGGAAGCGGCTGGGACACTGGTTAATGACGCTGTAGCGGCGGTGGCTGTGACGGCAATGGCTCTTTGGCGATGGGCCCAAGCTGTTGTTGTAGCCAATAGCATCCTGGAGCTTGTCAATCTGGGAGATCTTGGCCTCCAGTTCGCTTTGGAGATGCTGCAACTGAAGCTCCTGGGCTTTAAACTCTTGGTCCCGGCGGGCCAGCTCTGTCTCTAGGTGGGTGATCCGCAACCTAAGAAGGCAGCATCACAAAACCAAATTACTGTATACAAACACGCTTTTCACTGCATGAAAGTACAGTCTAACATCTAATAAGAAATGGTGAAGCATGGTCAGATAGATGCTGGACAATCAAGTTATGGGGAATGTTTCAGTAAAAACACCCTAACCCTAACCCTCTCAAAATTCTTGGTTTTAAGTATTAATCAATAAACATAGTGAAATGTGCTGAAAGGTGGATGAGCATTCCTATAGAAGTCCATTATAAATTGATGTTTTGATCTATCATTAGGGCCTGTAGCAGGTATCATGTGTTGCCATCGAATATCTAGTCCTCTGATATCTGACACCATTCTTTTGACGTAATCTAAATTACCTTTAAGATGCCTTTAAATCCTACTCTTAGAGCAGATACTCAATGCCTTATATCATATACACTGTATCTGTTAAACTACATTGGCTGGCCAAACTGGTTTGATAGGCAGTTTTATACAGTATGACTGTCACGAACCGCTTAGTGGTCCGGCCTTCATCAATGCTAATCTAGGTCCACTGGTCTTACAGACATAAACAGAGCCTTTAACAGAGGTTTAAAACGTAGGTAAAAAAGTAGGGCTGGGCAATATATCGATATATATCGATATCGTGATATGAGACTAGATATCGTCGTAGATTTAGGATATCATAATATCGTGATATATCAGAGCTGTCTTTTCCTGCTTTTAAATGTTGCATTACTGTAAAAATGTATAATTTTCTGAACTTACCAGACTGCTCTAGCTGTTCTGTTATTTACCTTTTACCCACTTTGTCATTATATCAACATTACTGATGATTATTTATCAAACATTTCATCGTTTAAATATTTTGTAGAGCATCAAGAGTCATCTCTACATTATCCTTGCAATATCGATATTGAGGTATTTGGTCAAATATATTGTGATACTTGATTTTGTCCATATCGCCCAGCCCTAACTCCAAGGTCCCTGAACTGTCTTTCAAATAAAGGACAATGGTTTGAATATGAAGTTGTGAGTAAGTGTATTGCATTATAGTGTCATAAACAATGTGTCAACCTTTTATATACTACTTGTAAATGCTACATGGGGAACTCAAAGTAAAGTGTTACCAACAAAACATATAACTATGTCACTGGTTTGTTTCCCATTTTCTACCATTTGTTCCATGGTGACCACAATCATTCCCTAACCTAACCTAACCTGACCTAACCTAACCTGACCTAACTTAACCTAACCTAACCTAACCTAACCTAACCTAACCTAACCTAACCTAACCTAACCTGACCTGACCTAACCTAACCTAACCTAACCTAACCTAACCTAACCTAACCTAACCTGACCTAACTTAACCTAACCTGACCTAACCTAACCTAACCTAACCTAACCTAACCTGACCTAACCTAACCTAACCTAACCTTTACCAAGTAGGTTCTCTTTTAACCACGATAATAAAGGTTCCCCTTAACACAGCTATTTTACAGCAGCTTAATTGCTAGCCCTAATCCATGACAGAAGTCTTTCCCTAACCTTAACCAAGGAAACCCAAACAATGATCTTTTGCCGACCCTTTAACACATTTTTGAATGTAAACCTAACCAAACCTGAACTACAGCAGTAGAAAATCTGAAAATGTTGAAATCTTTCATAACAATGATTTCTTCCTGTTTTGGAAGGCACAGACAAATGATGTTATTCTGCTGACAAGGACGCCAGCTCAGAAAGGTTTGCATGTTGTCTTAAAGAGTAATGATAAACATCATATTTTGTCATTTAGCCTGGAGGATTATTTTACTTCAAATGTATTTAAAGACTGACTTTTTAACATTTCCATAACACTTTATATATTATTTGTACAGTTTTCATAAGACCTGATGACAGCCCAACAAGGGGATGGTTTATCCAGGCTGATCACAGCTTATTTGAAATTCCTGTCACAAGCAAAATCTCTACTAAACCTTGCCTGATCAAAATGACCAACACATCCTCATAATTAAACAGTTATAGGTCTAAAATTCAGCGATCTATAATTACGTTTAAATCATGAAGCAACTGTAGTAATGCACTCCAGAGCAACCCATATCACCATAATATGCCACTTTCCAGTGTTACAAATCACTGTTAATAAAATAATGATGTTTTATGGTATAACAACACCGTGGTTAAGGTCTGGTTAGGTTTAGGTACAACAATTACATGGTTAGGGAAAGATCATGGTTTGCGTTAAAATGGTCACCTCAAATGTGGTTTACACTTACTTATAGTTACACAACCATCATCGTCATGACAACAGCAAACACTACTGCATTATGGTTTTCAAAAAAAAAAAGTCTTGACTCGCAGTTAGAAACATGACAGTTGTGGTTGGAAGCAGGAAGAGAACAGTGGTCTCATCTATCTATCTAGACATCCACCATCCTCATAAGGCAAAAATCATCCTACCAAGACACCTTATATTGATGTCATCTGAACTGTGTCACTTCACCAGGTCATCATTGGCTAGATGGTGTAAATGTAGAAGTGTAAATTTGTTTCATGCCTGAATTTAGACCTATGCTGTCATTTTCTTGTGAGGACAGGTTATAATGCCACAAGCAAAACATATGGGCTGTCACATTTCAGCAGTGAAGGTTAACAAGCCACCAAAGAAAGTAACTAATAATAAGTAGATCATTACTTTATTTGACAATTTTATTACTCTTCATTGTGAGAATGTGAACTCATTATGTTCACATCATTTGTAACATTTATTAGCCACCACAAACTGTGTGGGGGTTCAATTTGTTGCATTTTCCACATTTACACATTAATACCCTACTATTCTTACATTGATTATTAAATCTAGTTGCCTTTTTAGTACTGTTACTTATACATCGTTATTAGTATCTATTGTAATACCAAGTAGTTCTTATTCCTAATGATTCCAGACTGATGCTGTACAACATACAGAATTCACTGGTCCTATCTTACAATAGATATTAATAATACAGGACTCTTACCTCAGGATGTCTGTGTTCAGGCAGGGTGAATCTGTGTGGATGGAGGCCGGGCAGCTGTTCTCCTCAGCCCGCGGGGCTTTTATTGAACCATTGCCCATGGCCAGGCATTGGCTGGCCACCATAGGAATGGTGCTCAGGTTCAACTCACAGCGATGACTGTCTTAAGAGGATGCTCTACAAGTGGGCAAGCTGCTCTTCCTACGCTGATATCTCCTTTATCTCCTTATACCTGTTAATGTGAATAAAGGTGTTTCAAATATCTTGTGTTTGATACAAACCTGTCCCAAATAATGCTGCCTTGAATCATCTTTCGTAAAATCCCATACTACCCTGTGCACATGACTTTTTTAAAAAGCCATATTATTGCTTGTTTTTATCCATATCTTGGAAACTTCCAGCACAGCCTGCAACTGTCACTGTACTATTACTACTACACTGTACTATTATCATTTTTTTGTTTCATGCAACCCCAACATCTATACTGTCACCTGTAAAGAAAAAGAAAATCTTGATTTTTACCTAGTGGCTGAGAAACGCATTCAGAATAACAATCCACCTGCTGCCAAACACTGACTCTGTCATTACTGCTCCATAGTGCCTCTACAATTCAACTGTGTCTTGTCTGTTTGCTGTCCTCAAGCACAATGACACTCATCTGTGCTGGGAGGGATCTTTTACCATTTCCAAGTGTGTCACCAAGAAGAGGGTATGCTGATCAAGTGGAAGTGTCTGGCTACCCCTGGTGGTCTAATGGAGTATGACATTTTAAAAGAGACTAGGGTAAAATATTATAATACCAATATTTGAGATATTTTAGATTTGAAACCTTAAGAAAATAATTTTCATAATGATTTGTGTTTTAATTATGAATCCAAAAGCTATATTATCTATCATGTTCTCACTATCTGTCTTACTCTGAGCAGTAAATACAAACCCACCACTCTGGACAGAATACTTGTTTAATTCTGGCTGAAACACTAAGTACAGGCCATCCAGTTGCATACTGTCAGTGTACACCACTTTTCAGAAAGTGAGCCTTACACCTCTATATATTCAATTTGCAGTGTCATAAAGCATACTGTACAATTCCCAAATCCAAGAAGCTGATACCAGCAGATTTTGTTTCAAAAGTGACTAGAATAATTAATTGATGTTAATAAATTGTCTGCTATTTGTCTAACAAATGAATCAACTTATCCTTTCAGCTCCAGTGGTTCCATGTATCACTGTTTTAGATGTATTAGAAACTGCCTCTAATTGGTTGAGCCAAGATATTTTGTGCACTGATTTCTTATTGTATGACATGTTGGGGACAGGCTGGAGAAATATTATATTATACAAACTAACTCTAAAAACTGTGGACAAAAAGCCAATACATTCCATCACTGTAGGATACTGGAGAAATTAAGCATTGTGTTAGTTCATGCAGGAAACGGAGGTCATACACCCCAGCTGTAATCAGCTGACAGCCTCTGATTGGATAAGTAACACACCAATCACAGCCATTCTCACAACAATGCGGTCCATTTAAATATGACTCCCACCTAGGGATGGGAATTGATAAGATTTTATTGATATCAATGCCATTATTGATTCTGCTTATCGATCCGATTCTTTATCGATTCTCTTATCGATTCCTGTGGATTTTCTGTGTGGAAAAAGTAGGCCTTACAGGTTTTCAGTGTCAACAACACACATTTTATTGAGTTATTATGAGTCTCTGAGCACTGAACAAGATAGATAACTAAAGATACTACTACTACTACCTTCCTGACTCCTTTTGTTAAAGTCCTGCAACCAACCTGCCAACTACCTGAGAAACTGTGTGCAGTTGTATCGAGGGGAACTGCTGCTGTTTTAATGGCAAGGCTGCTCACTGATCTTGTCTGATAATATGCCAGAAGTAACAAGTAACTTCACTACAGTTACAACACAATTATAGACACACACACACACACACACACACACACACACACACACACACACACACACACACACACACACACACACACACACACACACACACACACACACACACACACACAAGCAAACTTATATTCCAAACTAATATTGAAAGTGGGTTTCTTTATTCTGACTCAGAGGCAAATCGCTTCAAAATGTTGATTGTACTGACAGTAAATCTGTTTGGCAATCAGTGATGACAGCTGCAATTGTTTGGATTATAAAAAGTAAAAATGAAGAAAAAAAATTGAAAAACAAAAACAATATCATCACCTTTTATAAACATTTTGTTCTGACACAGCACTAAACTAAAAGGTACTCAGTCAATCTCGTGATTGCAGTGAATACCCCAACTGTGGATGGAAGTCACATTGAATCTTGGAAAACAAACTTATACATCTCAATTCAATGTTGTGGTAGCACGGAAATCTGCACAAAGGTCACTCAACTCTTAGATTTGTATTGACTGCGCAGAAAATAATGTACAATATCTTATGTTCCATTATCAATACAGGAAAAAAATGAAAACAAATGTAAATAGTGCTTCATAAAGGTTAAACAATAGCATGCAAATCCTGTATAATGCCCTCTTATCCATTCTCAGATATTGTATTAATCTGACAATTACAGAATTTCAAATGGAAAAAAACAAACAACAAAAAACAAACAATATACATATATATATATATATGTATGTATATATAGAAGAAAAGATGATGAAACTGCCAGTGTAAATATAAAGCAGAGCGTCAAAGAACTTTAGAACTTTAGTTTGGATTATTCTCACTGAACATATTTACTGTGTATCATAAACAGCATCACTTGGTGTGTTTCACCTGCGTGATGCAATTGTCACATTCTTCCAAATTTCTTATGTTCAATACCACAGCAAACACAAGAATCTGATTGGCTAGCAGATGTCCATGCTCAAAGTATATTATATAACAGGTAACTAAGGCAACATTACTAAAACCTGAATGTATGTTGCTGGAGAAACAAACTGAACCAGCTAGCTGACTACAAATAAAATTAAAATGAGTGTCACTCAGTCTCACAATAATGCACTATAAGGTGTCCAAATATATATAAAAAAAAAAAGTTGCACTGTAACTCACAGGTATTTTCATCATTGATTCAACTCCTGATTTTTTTTTTTTAAAGTTTAGTTTTTCCCCACCAAGAAACCAGCAAATCCAACAATATTCAATATATGGTGATATAACACAGGAAAACAAGCAACTTCTCCCATTTCAGAAGCTGTAACCATACACTGCTTGTCATTTCATTTGCTTTAAATGAATTTAATGACTGAAAGAATAATCTAGATAGATGGAGATATTTGGCAATTACTCTTCTGTCAATTGAGTAGTCAAATTGTTTTAGCTTAAAAAGAAAATAATGACATTCTAGTCCGGTTTCAGTTCAATCTTTGTGAAAAACATAGAGTTCAGTACTCCAGACAACCACTACCTCAGGATCCTGGTCCAGTGAATATCACATCAGGCAGATGAACATGTCCACCTGATGTCACTGTATTCAGACTGAATTAATGAAGTGAAATGAAAATGTAATCTGATTATCGAACAAATCACTTCAATTTCATCCATTATTCAAAACTTTTTTTTTTTTTTTTTTTTTTTTTTTTTTTACATCAGAACACCATATTTTATCGGTGCATTATTGCTTCCTTGAAAAGATTATCATCAAGCAATGTAAAAAATGCATATAGCATAGACTGTCATTAACAATTATGTCACACTGAACAAATGTTGCACAATTACAGCTTTGCATTTGATACAAAAACCCAAAATAAATGTGTACTCTTCATATAAAATAATGTGTATTTGCATTCAGCTTCTTCAGCCGCATAAACTATGGATGAAGTTCACAACCAGTTGCAGTTTATTTGTTCAAATCTTATGCACTTACATAAAAACTGTATTTTGTAACTTGATTTCATGCTAAAAAATGTTGTGATTGCTGTATTGCTTGCAGTGTATTACATGAGTACACTTTTTCTACTATATACAATACCAGTCAAAAGTTTGGACACACCGTCCCATTCATTTGAATGAGAGAGTGTGTCCAAACTTTCTACATGTACTGTAGGTTCAAGACATATATAAGTTGTGACATAGCAAACCAGGTATATAAAGCAAATTAACCATTTGCTTTCTTAATAAAAGAGAAAAAAAACTGTTAGTTCCATATTTGTGCAAAATAGAAATGTGACAGTTATAGTAAAAATGCATTGAAATGTCCAGAGATAAAAATAGTAAGTTAAAGTTGCACTCCTTCATTGTATTATAACCCCAACAATCTCCTCTCAGCCCTCAGCATGCTTTGAAGCTCAACTGTGTTGAGTTTCAAAACATCAGCAGGGAGCTGAAAGAAGAGCTGAGAGCAAACTAAAAAGAAAGGGAGTGTATCTTTAAATGATGGTGAATGCTACATTGCATGACAGGAAAGTTCTTATTGAAATGACAACTTTAAACAAAACAATTAACATCCAAACTCTACTTCTACATTTTTTCATAGATTTTTTGTATGGTGACCAAGAGAGCTCAACACACTGCAGTAAAAAGGTAAAAATAAATAATATAAAATAGACAAAAAATTAAATAGATAAAACAAGTACTCAGACTAACACAAGTACAAGTACATAGACTAAACACAAGTACAAGTATACAGACAAACATAAGTACAAACACATTGTCAAATTGGTGGAGATCCTCACTTCATTTTCTTGTGTTTTATGTTTTGCTTGAGTTTTCTTGGGCTGCAGTGTTCTGAGCTCTCTAAGCCACCGTACTTACTGCTTCATGTTACTAAAAGATTTCTTTCTTTAAATTGTTGTTTAGCTCATGGTATTTCCATGCTATTTTTATTCACACATAAAAATGTTGCGAGAATTTAAATATCCAAATTGAAATCTAAAAATCTAAATAAAAAAATTGAAAATTCAAATATTTAGAATTTTTAAAATGATATAGATTTTTTTCTTTGTTTTTTGTTATTTTGTTGCACACTTTCACCAGTCGAAACAGTACTTTTCTTGTAATCTCAAACTAGTACAATCAAACACTGGAAAAACAGAAAAATAAATAAAAAAGAAACACCATTTGACCCAGGTCTGTTTACACGGCAGCTGTCAATATGACATAAGGAATGCTTCTGTCCATTTGATTTTCAATGAAACAGGAAAGTGGTTTTGAATATCACACTGATAAAGGGTGTTGCTTTCTTTAGATTATTTGCATGTATAGTATCAGTCAATCAAACTATAGACTTTTACTCAAAAGCGGTCTATATTCAGAGTGACAAACCAATCAGTTACTTTAAGGGACACTTAAACCTGCTGATTTTGTGAGTCAAAAACTGAAAATACTGAATGTACATGCAATATATCTTATTGTATGGTAGAGATATATTGGATATATTGTGTGTGCAAATGTGAAAACAGTAATGCCAGTAAAGGTTTTTGTGAACAAGAGGCCAAAGAATAGTTTTTAAACCTGTAAATATATCATGGAACAACTACCAATAATCTGTACAATATCAAAGTATCAATACTGCCCTTTGAAAAGTTTGATGCTTATTCTGTTCGTAAAATCATGTTTCATCAATGCATCTATATACAAGACTGAATACCTTTATACATACAATCTTTTGTCTTATATTGTACAATACTTACAATTACAGCATTGAATTTTTGTGTACTTTAACACCACAATACAAAAAAAGTAAATAATATCATTTTATACCATATGTGACCAGGCATAATGTGTCATTGTGGTTTCAAAGCATTTCCTATACAGCACAATCATTCAAACATAATGTCATAGCTGCAGGTAAAGGGGTTTTTGAGTAGGCAGTGAGTCAGATAAAATCAAGAAGGAATCATCAAGAGGGTCTCCCTTTGTATTTTGGTTTTCATGGAAACACATGGCATCTATCTGCTGTGTGAGCTGCTCTGAATTCTTAATCACAGTTACAGTATTGATGTCACATCAAACACAACAAATTGTATATGATAAAGTGTCCATGCCTCGCTTTCACTAGGAGTCAAATAAATCAAAGTGTATGCAGTCAAAGAAACACATTGGTAGGTACAGTATCACCTCATGGCAGTGATGGTTGTCCTGTCCAGAGAGCCTCGAATGACTAACTAAAGGGTCTTTCTTGGCCTCTACTTTCCAGTCTTATTGAAGCTTTTTTGCTCACTGCTACCGGAGCCTCCAATGTTACTGGCCCTGTGTCCAGCCTCCTGGAAAAATGTCAGAATGGCAGTTCCAGGTTTGGGTACAAACTCAAAGACATCTCCATACGTCTTCAAGTTTCCTGTCTGTGGCTTCATGGAGATGTTCTGTGGTGGCCCTACTTCTTAGCCAGTTGGAAAGGATGTTGACCCTTTAAACATATGTGTAAATACAGCTTAATTACTTCAGTCACACAAGCAAGTTTGTAATGCATAAAGGTTATCTGTCATC